>NW_020212612.1:8071-8362 GCF_003070985.1 Temnothorax curvispinosus
GCATATTGTAAAATATATATATTATAAGTACCATAAATACTACATTTAATATACTTAATTTATTGGTCAAATAAATCATAAAATTAAAGATTACTGTCCGCAAAACCGAGTTAACTGAGTTTGTATTATTTATAGGACAATTTTGACTTGATTTACATGAAAGCAATTTTTAGTAGAAAACTCATGCAGAAGAGTTAGTTGAAATGACACTACAATTTAACACTGAAACTCAAAATAATACTAAAAAAAAGAAATCCTGCATTTAGGAAAAAATACGTGATTTCATTACGT
>NW_020212613.1:0-3755 GCF_003070985.1 Temnothorax curvispinosus
AGCTTATTCTACTTTTGTGGATATTCTAATGCAGAATATTAAGAGAAAAGATTAAAAATTTTGCAGGACGCGTAATACAACACTTACGGAAATAAAAGTATTTTAACTGACATGTGAGACATTCTTCTGTCTCATCTCATTCAAGAACTCCGGAAACGTATTTTTAATTAATATCGAGATTTTTAGAAGACAGAAAAGTTTTTTCTGTAGATTTTAATGAGCTTATTTTTCCAAATTGCCATGAATCTCAAAAAATAAAAATTATATTACATGTATGTATATGCATATATAATATATTATTATATATACTATAAATTGTAATTTCTTGGTAAATGTTTAGTATAACGCTCTCCTCTCCGATTTTCTTAAAACTTTGTAAAATTGTTTATTTCTGTGTGTAAAAAACATTCTGAGAAGGAAAATCGTCACTCAGGTCTCGTTTTTTTTAAATTTAATTTCAAAGTTTTGATGTCGGTAAGGTAGGAAAATGATAATTTACGTTTTTAAAGTACTGCGCAACTTCATTTGAAGGTCACGTGACAACTGTCTGCTAATTAAATACAAAATATCTGCTTAAAACATGTGTGTGCCCTGCTTTAACGAAAATCCGAGCGAAAATCATAACTTTTATAAAGAAGTGGATACACACGTGTGTGCCCTGTTTTAACGAAAATCACAACTTTTATAAAGCAAGGCATACATACGTGTGTGTGTGTGTGCCCTGCTTTAACGAAAATTACAACTTCTATAAAATAAGGCATACACACGTGTGTGTGCGTGCCCTGCTTTAACGAAAATCACAACTTCTATAAAGCAGAGCCACACGTGTGTTTGTGCCGTTTTAACGAAAATCACAACTTCTATAAAAGCAGGACATACACACGTGTGTGTGTGACCTGCTTTAACGAAAATCACAACTTCTATAAAGCAGGGGATACACACGTGTGTTTGTACCCTGCTTTAACGAAAATCACAACTTCTATAAAGCAGGGCATACTCACGTGTGTTTGTGCCCTGCTTTAACGAAAATCACAACTTCTATAAAGCAGGACATACACACGTGTGTGTGTGCCCTGCTTTAACAAAAATCACAACTTCTATAAAGCAGGGCATACACACGTGTGTGTGTGTGTGTGCAGTGCTTTAACGAAAATCACAATTTATCAATTTATCAATTTTGGCCACGTACAGTATTTCACAACCATAAAATTTTAACCTAAATGGCACCGTTAATGAGTATGCGGACAACTTAATTTGTGAATATAGTAACAAATAAAGTTGCGCAGTATTTAAAAAACGTAAATTATCATTTTCCTACCTTACCGACATCAAAACTTTGAAATTAAATTAAAAAAAAAAACGAGACCTGAGCGACGATTTTCCTTCTCAGAATGTTTTTTACACACAGAAATAAACAATTTTACAAAGTTGTAAGAAAATAGAAGGGGAGAGCGTTATACTAAACATTTACCTAATTTCTTTAATAAACATTTAGTGAGCAAACATCTGTGCAAAATTCTCTCGGAAGAGATTCGGAGTTCCAAAGAGCTTCTAAGACGAACCTTAACAGAGAATCCCGTTGTGCCTGGAGCGGCACAACTGCATAATTTGTGACAGCAACGGGGTCGCCAAGACATCCAAGAGAGATTATAAAGGTATTTCCAATAAGACAGTCCAAACATCTTGGAAGGATTACCGAAATATCCCAGAAAACATTTTCATATTGCAAGAAGTGAAGGCACATTGTCAATAGAAAACCATGGAAACGTTCCATACAACCCAAAAATCTTCGGAGACAAAGTCAGGGAGCACGTATATCGGAAGAAAAAAGTCGACGTGAAATATTCACGCAACTGTCAGGCAGTCAGCTGATAGCGATATTTGAGGCGCGCTGACATTGACCTCTGCACTCACACCTCCTCAACCACCGAGCAGACTCAGCAACGGACAGCTGACCATGCAGTCTGAATGCGATAAGCCGAGGAAAAAACGCTAATCTCACTCTTACTATAAGTAAAAAATTTTCTTGAAAAGCAGCGTAAATGTCGGAGGGATCGAGTTGACCCGTATAGAATACATCGTGGCTATTAAGTAAATCAGCACAACTTTCAATCGATAAACTGAATTTAGTGAATCCGATACAAGCAGCAACCGGAGTGACCCGCGATATTCGCGATAACAGGCACAGTTTTTTATTTTTACTGTCATTCGAACGAAAATATGCCCGAAACGGAATCTCACATTACAATATTGATAGGCCAGCAATATCCCCTGATCAACCGAATATAACAACTCGCTCCCTGCTAATGAAAATAATGACAGAGTAAACGCTAGACTTTCGAGACTAGACGTTAGTCAGCCTTCTAGTATATAGAGTCACACTTAGAAAAGAATTCCGCCTAATTTCTCATAAAATTTTGCACGAATGTTCGTTCACTCAATGTTTACTGATAAAAGAACTTACTTTTGTATATTCCTCTGGATATTCAAACAAGATATTAGAAAAAACTGCAAAATGTAAAAATTCAAGTACATTATTTTAAAATAGTTATATATCTAGACTATAGTCTTTTTTAAGATATAATGAAATTAATTTAATTATTTTTTTAATAACATCGTCACAGTGAATAACAGTAGGTAAACTAATGAATCCAGTAATCAATAAACGTTTTAATTTCCGTTTTGTTTTGATTTCAGTAGACCTCCGATCACTCTCTCTCTCTCTCTCTCTCTCTCTCTCTCTCTCTCTCTCTCTCTCTTTCTCTGCTGCTCTCTGGCAAAATAATATACAAATAAAAAAAATATTTTTTATCCAATTGTAACTTGTCTGTGTGATGATCGTGTACGCAACAGCAAAGGGAAACATTATCGCGGAATACTTAAATGGTGCAAGCATGCGCCATGCGCGCTGACAATGTCTCGACCGTTTACCTACAGAAGCGTCATCCACGCAGATAGATTTTGCCGATCGATGTAATCTATTCCAACCAGCTATCGGGTTAGCGTAAAATTTGCACGATGATTTTCCCTCTCCCGCACCCCCTCACTCGGTTCTTTTGCTCGAAACCCTCGTTCTTTCTTTCGTCTTTCTACCCTTTAACGGAGATCCACCGCTGCCGATCGAGGTCAGACACTTGGATTTTACACGATTTATAATGCAGCCCTTTCGCGAATAGGATGGAATACGAAAGAGAGCACGAACCAGAAATACGATCATCATATACGCGAATTCGTTGCGAATATCATCGCACGCACCATAAAAACCCTCGAAATCAAACAAAACACTAACACCTACGATTACTTATAATCCTCGATTAATTATCAATTTAAAGAAGCTATAGTGTCTTATATAAAGAATATTAATATACTATTTCAAACAAGTATAATATATATGTATAAAATTCAGTAAGAATATTTAAGATTACTTCGTACTTTACAAATTATCAATTCATGTGCGTGTAAGAAACAAAAAGCAATTTTCCAGAAAGCCATTCTTACATCAAACAAAACAAATTAGAAAATAATTATAAAATTGCACTTTTTCAATTTGTAGTTTTCAAAATTAGTAAAATTTAATATCTACGATTTTTCTCAAGTTTCCTTATTTAATCTTATTAAAAATCTTGTTTTTTATTATAAATATTAAAAAATTAATATTTTTAATATCAGAAAAATGTAACAAGTTTCATTTTTTTATACCTATTCTCTTTCATATATGCAATTCGTTATATCAAGAATGAGATATTCCACTTATT
>NW_020212614.1:0-33792 GCF_003070985.1 Temnothorax curvispinosus
GACCACTTGGAGAATACAAAAGGCTTCAATTTACGACAGTTAAAGTTCCTGGTAATTATACATAGCATATGGATTTATTTTGACAATCATCACATTCTAATCTCTCTCTCTCTCTCTCTCGTTTTATTCGCAAGGTGATGGACGAGGCAGACCGCATCTTGAACATGGATTTCGAGGTAGAGGTTGATAAAATTCTCAGAGTAATACCACGAGAAAGAAGGACGTTACTATTTTCAGCAACGATGACAAAGAAGGTGCAGAAGTTGCAACGTGCATCCTTACGCAATCCCGTAAAAGTTGAAGTGTCTACCAAGTATCAGACTGTAGAAAAACTGCAACAATATTACGTATTTATTCCAGTGAAATTCAAGGTACGAAATATAAACGATATATAACTGTTTTGTTAGTCACAAAAAGAAATATCAATCATCACATGCGATAGAGTAATCATAAAACGGTCGTTGCAGGACGTGTACCTCGTACACATCTTGAATGAACTGGCAGGCAACAGTTTCATGATATTTTGCGGGACCTGCAATAACACAGTAAGAACTGCCCTGCTGTTGCGAAACCTAGGATTCACGGCGGTGCCCTTGCACGGACAAATGTCGCAGAACAAGAGAATCGCCGCGCTTACGAAATTTAAAGCGAAAAACAGATCTATATTAATTTCAACGGATGTTGCTAGCAGGTTAGTCCGTAAATCTGAACCGAAGATATTGTTATATTAAAATGTTTTATATTAAAAATAAATTTTAAATCATTTTTGCATTGTTCTTTGCAGAGGTCTCGATATTCCGCACGTAGATATCGTCATCAATTTTGATATTCCTACGCACAGTAAGGATTATATACACAGAGTAGGTCGAACTGCGCGTGCAGGTCGATCAGGCCGTTCCATCACATTTGTTACGCAATACGACGTGGAACTGTATCAACGAATAGAACAGTTGATATCGAAACAACTGCCGCTATATCCTACGGAAGAGGAGGAAGTGATGTTGCTGCAAGAGAGAGTGAGCGAGGCGCAGCGAATAGTAAAAATGGTAAGAATGATTTTACAATGAGCGATTTGATAATAGACGTGGACGGGATTGCATATAAATGTTATTGTAACACCCTAGGACATGAAAAACATTGAAGAGAACAAAAAGTCGGGTAAACGAAGACGCGGTGGTGGCAACGAGGATGACGACACAGAACAGTCTATTGGAGTGAGAAAACGAATGAAAGTAAAGACCAAAAGGAAGTGAGGATGATATTGAATTAGATATTGTAAGATATGTTAATATTAATGAACAATTAATTTCGATTTAATAAAGTCTTTTCTTTCTATGACTACCATGCTTTAAAATTCACACTACTGGAGCACCTTGTTACGAATATTTCAATATTACTCAGCTAAGCTTGCAGCGTATCAGCAAAAATTGGCATTTTGCCATTGTATCAAAAGTTACGTGATAAAGTTTACATGTTTCATTAGATGATGTGAGCCAAACTTCGAATCGAGTTAAACAAATATGAATTATATAATTGTACTAAAATATAGTTCATAGAAATGCATATATATAAGACTTAATTCAAGGTTGAATTCGGTAATATAAATGCAATTTAATAGAGAACAAAAATTCAATAACCTTTCAATCTTCATATTCCTACCTCACTTGCAAATAAAAAAAAATTTTTTTTTTTTTAAATCATGTTCATTGTACATGTATCTTTTCATATTCATATTTATTGTATATTGTGTATCTGTTTATGTTTTAGATTCTGAGCTCATATAAAAATATATTATGTCACTCTAAAGCTAAAGCATCAGGATATGCGCGATTTATAATTTGTGATTCAAAATTCGCTATTTGTACAAGATTTTTGGAAATTCGCCGTTCGCCAATGTGCTTCATGATTCATGATAATTCAACGGTAATTTGTTTTCTATTTTTGTAATCTCTATTCTTGGGTTTTCACAATTACTTAGGTATTCTTTTATAAGCACGTTATAAATATGCGAGTAAGTATGCATCTATCTATTCAGTTGGATTTCATTATGGAAAATGTATTAAATTATCATATTGAAAAATCCATTATTGTAAGTAAACAACTTTCTGATAAATTATGTTAATTATAATAATGGGCTTTCTAGAGTGTACATATCGATTGATTCGTGATGATTCACGCTCTTTAATTTTATTCAAAAATCGATAAGTTTGGTAAGCAACAAAATCGACGAATTTGCCAACTCGCACCATTCACGAATCTTGTACGAAAGCGAACTATGAATTATGAATTACATATGGCGCACAGTCTGGTGCAGCTTGGCTGAATTAGCAAATGGGACAGAAATTTGTACGAAGATGCTCCTGTAAGATCTGAAATATAATTAAAATTCAGCAATAAGGCAAACATTGTTATACTGAAGAAATTAGTACTGTATTTTAACGACTTGAAGTCTTTGCACAAAGCAGTATGGTATTAAATATCACTCAAATAATCACAATAAAATATATTATTAAGTAAAATCACAATTTCTTTATCATTTGCGATGAACGCGTTAGGGGAAATTAATTCGAAGCATCGAAGACAGAATTTGTTATTACATAACAAACGGAGGTCTTCTTTCACTTGCACGCTTCTATTTGAGTGTTATCACATAAGCAGAATATCCCGTTTACGAGAAGAAATGCAGACAAAGGAAAGCACGTTCGTCCCTACAGCAGAAAAATGTTATAACGGTCGTTATGTACAGCTTTTACACTACTGTAAAATCGATAAATTGATTGTTTTCATCAAACCCCTATAGAAAATCAGTAATCCATTGTACAAGTTTTTGTAGTACAAAATACGGTATAAGAAACACGGTAGGTGTTCCTTCGAATTTACAACTACGATGCATCTTCTAAGTCGCTAGGAGATTATTAATTGTATAAAGTGGCAACAAATCCTCATTATTTTTCGTGATATTTTTTTTTAAACCGCTTAGCGACGCACATAATCGCGTATCGCGCAGATTAACAAATATAAACGTGCATTGGAAAATATTTTTCGGTGCTCTGCCGTTGTCTTGTCGTTGCAAAAAGCATTAATTAAAATGCTGCAATTTCAAACTGTGGTATCACGCATTTAACTCGGTTACGAATGCGATGCAAGCTTGTTAACAAACACATTTTGTGTGCAAGCAAGTACTCGGTAAAATCGTTATCGCACATGACGTTTTGACATGACGTTTTGACGCGTCGGAATTTTGTCGATCTTGTGCCGAGATTAAAAAAATTCCTACAATCGTATGCTGTAAATCTTGCGTAAACATTTGCCGCGTACATAATTACTGTTGTTTTCTTTTACAGATGTATAATCTTTACGAGTCTCTTCGATTATCTAAAGTAAATTTGAAAAAATGTGCGATTTCGTCATGCAAATAATATTTGATCGCCGCAACCTCTGCAACAAGAGTATCTGCTTAGAGTACATGTATATACGCTACGCTTTATTCGGTAATTAAATTTCATTTCTATCCCGCTAAACAATTGTATGAGAATCTCAACTTAGTTTTTATTACTAGGGAAGGGGGGATGTATATCTAATCTCGTTGTCGAAGGCTCTTGCGATAATAAACGACGCACTCATAAAAAGAGGAACCACTTTGATCTGCGATGTAATGTGCGAAATTATTTATTTTAGATACCGATACCATCCTTACAACATGATCAACAATGCCTAATAAAAATCTGTGTATATTACAAAGTATTTTAACGTCTTTTAAAACGATAACAGCTATCACCATTCTGTAAACTTGAAAGTACAAGATTGGACATACTGTTGAATACTTTTCTTCCTTTCTTTTTGCAGATTACGAAACAACTGGAACGTTGATTTCGTTTTGTAAAAATGTTTCATAGTATCAGCAATTTATTCGGACATAAATGCGTGCGTTAGCATTATTACGGTAATACTGACAGTTTATAATATAAATAAATTCGCACAGTACACGATTCCTCTCTGCGATTCTCGATAAAACAGATACGCGCATGCATATCGACAGCGATTAACGCCACTCGACAAGTTAGTAAAAGTTGAAATGCTTGTAAAGTATCATAATATGAGGATTGCAAAGTGTGTAGCATGAGAAGCTTAGCCTAGCACGCTACAGTTAATTATACAACGCGGTACAATCTTAAAACTTCGACGACGAGCCCCGGCCTTATCAATCGTTAGAACGCATATAAGTAACCTATTTCGAAAGCGGAGTTTTAATCACGATGGATGGAATGTTTTTTCCAAACATAGGTTGAGATGATGTGCTAGTGCGTGACAAAAATCGAAACAACTTAGGTTTCATTCAAATGAGAAATAAAATATATTCCATAATATTATTATTCACTATTTCTACACATTCTGTACATTAATTCAATTTAAGGGTTTTATACCTCGATACACTTTATACAAAAAGGCTACTTATAATCTAACATTAAGACGTACCATAGCATGAGCGCCCTCCACCTTACCGCCAGACGGCAGACGGGCCGCACGCATGTTTGTACTGGTATTACAGAAGTCAGTCGCCAGCAAGTATATCATCCTTTCTCTCCCTCTCTCTCGCTCGCTTTCTTTCATTCTTTCCTGTTATCACACAGCACACTGAATCATTCCACGTGTCTCTGCAGTCCTTCTTTCTTCGTCTTTCCCGAATCTCTCCTTCCTTTGCTTCGTCTCGTTATCATTTACAATTAATTACGATCTATTTCCCATACAATCTTTCAGTGTGTTTCTTTTTTCAATCTTTTTTTCGTTTCATCTTTCATCGAAAAAAAGGATTAAGATTTTGTCGTCGCAGCATCGAAATGTAATGAAATGCCTTCATTGCTTTCTATGCACAAATTTGTTCATTTTTAACTGATTTTTTTTTTTTAATATTGGACTCTACCGATTTTATACCGAACAGAATTATCATCTTCTATGAAAGTTCAGATAACACAATACCGGTACAGAAACGGCGCATTTCGAAGACTCAACGAGTGACAGAACTGTTAATTCAGGTCTCTGTCCTCTAAGTACTTGTATTCGAAAGTAAATCCTTCTTTTTTCCTCTGCCCCCATTTTTCGTAGTCAAAATAGATGTACGTTCCCTGAAACACAAGTGATTCTTATAGAACCTCACCAGATATCACGCCCAGAATGTGCTACTAAATGATTAGTTCGCTCCTATCTCATTTCTTATTATAATTCCTTCAGAGGATATAAATTATCCATTTTCCTGTAAAACGTGAATAGAATAAAAATGCACTAACCTGCTCGTATTCCTCGTTAATAACTTTCGGTTCCTCGTGCCTCTGGAACCACATCATATACTTAGTATGAAACCTCCAGCTTTGTTTCTTCAAAGCCTTCGCTGCTAAATACTGCCCTTTAGACCCCTCCATATAATAAAATATGAAGAACAAAGTTTCCGTAGAAAGGCGTTGGAAGAACTCCACCGTATCCGAATGGGGAAGCTGAACCTGAACGAAGCACGTGCGTGTGTTAGCAGCGTCAATCCACGCAGTCGTTCGTTGTGCGGAGAGCGAATTCCGAATTTAGCATCCGATCGAAGATCGTAAAACGCTTAGGAAATGTACCTGCTGATAATAAGGTGGCGTGGTGCATGTATTTCTCGGCAAATACGAACGTAATCTTTCCGAGTCAGACGGATGTGGCATATGATAGTAGGCGGCTTCCATCATTTGGAACTGCAGTTGGTGTTCTTTCTGTAACGGTACGGGTCCTAGAGGCGCGACCCCAAGCAGCGGAGGAATGTGTGCTTCCGACGTGGCGTTGCTGTTGCTGCTGTTGCTCGTCTTGGCACTGTCAAAGATGTTTCTATTCGGCTCAGAAGGTGGTATCTCGAGACCTGCTCGGACAATTACTTGTTGGGCAATGGATTTTAGAGAGGACATGCTTCCATCGGGAAGCTTAGGGATGAGACCATTGGCAGTGGACGGTGCTGGCGAGCAGGAGTTTACGGGTATCGGCGAGGATCTACTGCTGACCGACGACTGCGGCGACGAAGATGGTGGTACTGGTGTAGTCATTTCCGTTTCGCTATTGTGATTCTGACTCTGCTGACTGTGCAATACGTGCGTCGTCGTCTGTACCGGCGCCGGATTATTATTGTGCTGTTGCGCAACGGTTTGCGGCACATTCGACGTAACGCTGGACGTAGATGATGATGACAAGATATTATTCTCGCTGTTGTGAGCTACGAAAAAACAAAAAAGACAAATTTAATGTTATTTACCGAGCCATACCTATAAAAGCGCGAATTGATCTTTTCTAACAGTATCCACGGATATGAATAATCGTGTAAAAAAAAAATGAAAATGTCTTACTGGATGTTTTGTTGGAGGTAGAATGGATGGCTTGCGAATTGCTGTGCGAGGCAGCTACGGTGGCGAAATTGCCGGCATTAGTCGTGGCAATGTGATTGCTCGTAGAACTAGGCGAGCTATGGCTAGGTGTCATGGGAATGGTTTTGCTTGGAGTGCTGCTCGATAACATGTTCGATTTTATGGTGGCAGTGCTTCCCGTAGTTGGAATGCTCGCTTGCGTATTCAGTAGCGGCCTAACTGCTGTCGGTTTCACAGGCTGAAATCAAACGAGACGTCAGAAGCGATGTCACATATATCCATATCAATAAATCCCGGCAAAAGGCTTATTGATCTGTACTTCTAGATTCCTTCAAAAATGAAGTATCGATCCCCTTTTTGACTTTCTCAAACAAAAATTGAGAATGAAAGGACCCACACCTTGGTTTTTTTGTCATTATCTGTAGAACTATCGCTCGAATGGTTATGCATAGTAGAGCTCAACGTTGGCGACGGTATAGGCGAAGTACAGGAATTAGTTGAGGTTGGCGTTCCTCCGGTTTCATTGCTGTTGTTACTATCCGTCGTTGCTGACGAGGGGATGCCAACTCCGGACAACTCAACTTCATCGAGGCCGATAATATCATCGTAAATATATTCGTTCTCTTCAAAATCAGGATCTTGCGAAGATTCGATGTAATACTCAACATCGTCCTTTATCCTCTTAATCTGTTAACACGTTTCACGTGGAAATTAATAAGGAAATCATCAAATAAACCGCTACACAATCGCTTCATATTATGCCAATCTGAAAACACTTACTGTGTTGACTTCGACAGACATATTATCAAGCATACGTAATAACGTCTCCAATTTACGGATATGGTAGCGGTGTTTGTCCAGCTTTGCCTTCAATTCGTCCACCCTATCTTGCTTGTCTTTGTCTATCCTTTTCTTCTTTCCCGCCTGTAACGATTCTATTTCCGATTCAAATGTATCCATCTATACCAAAAGTAACGTGTTACAGCAACTTGTACCCGATCACTACCGAGGATGATCCAAGAGATGTTATCGATATAAAGACTGGTACCTGCAGATTGAGAGCGTCTATAGAACTGGCCAGCCAATTAGTAATCTCGTCTTTCTCTTTCTGAGCTGGGTCCAATTTCTGAGCAGCGCCTAAACCTTCTTTAGAATAAGCCTTTGTTTTCGTCTCTCTTTCTACAACTTTAAATCTTTCCATTTGCTATAAACCACAAAACATTTACTATATTAACTTATTCACAATAATTCGCTTATCCTAATGTATTTAGTTTCGACTCGAACTCGTTAGAAGCAGGTGCAGCAGCAAATATACTAACGGTTTCAATCAACTTCCGATAATCGAGAAGCGTACTCTTGTCCTTTATTTCACCCGACGCGATCCAGCTCTTAATTTGATCGCGTAACCTTTGAAGTTTCTTGATTTCCTTTTTGAGATCAGCCTCGTACTTTTCCTTCTGATTGCTGTTCGTGGCATTATGAACTTTTTGCCAGATATCCTCAAAGGTTTCCACACCTTCCGTTACTTTTTTAAGGCACCGATCTATTTCACCTGAAATAACAAAACATAATACAAGTTATTCCATTGTTTTATATTCATTTCCTTGATTTTACTAGAAAAATTACTTAAAAAATTGATATATCAGCCCTCTTCACTCCTGGCTTATTCCGATTCATAAACCAATCGCATAAACATTTTCAAGAATTAAACCAATATGATTTAATGTGTTTAGTTTAATAATTATTTTACTTACTCTTTAAGAAAATAAAAAAAAACTGGAAATCGTGGTTTATACACATGTCGCATATATATTTATTAAAGAAGAATCTTCAGAAAGAAAAAAAGAGAACAAAATTATAAATCCTTGCAAATCAAAATCTGAAGAAGCGAAGAAGACAAAGAATACATAAAGTCAACCATTACAATAGAGTTATAACAGAAAAAAAACTCCTCATTCTTGCACGATTCTTTCAAGATAATAATTTGCATCCATAGCGAGAATACAGAAAGCGGGTCTCGAGGTACAACACAGCTCGCGCCATCGCGATTAATTAAAGAGCTAAAGTTTAAAACTTTTAAAGGTTATGCCGACAAAATAAAAAGCCGCCGCGTTGTCCGCGGTGAAGGGTCGACCGCGATCACGATGGACAAGCGAGAGAGAGAGAGAGAGAGACAAAGGCGAGCGAGGTCCACGGGCTCGTAGCCGGAGAGCCCGATCCGCTTCGTAGCCATTTGGACTACGACGCTGGACGATCGGGCCGCGCGATATGCCGGGAACCCGTGCGCTCTTGGCCCGCGGCTTGGCGCGATTCGCGCGCGCGATTACACGCGCGTCGGCGACGGAATCGGCGAGAGAGAAAGAGAAAGAGGGACCGGCGACGGGGAAGCGAGCCCCGGGGAGCCGGGAACGGCCGCGGACGGTGTCCCGTCCCGCGGATCCGATGCCGCGAGCTCGCGACAGGAACAGGCGATAACGATATATACCCAAAATGTAAACACGCTGGAGACACTTTCTCCTCACCTTGCAACTTCCTTGTCGCAGCCATGGCTATGTGAACGTGCGGTAAAATGGTTCATGCATAGTCCAGACGTATTTGGCGAGATACGAAGCAATTTATCGTGGAGAAACAGCCGTGGAACTATTTATTCCCCCGTGTGATATGGGAGCCTCGGCCACAAGATGGCTTCCGTTTTCAAATGACAACGTCCGACCGTCCGTGAGTGTGTCGCGCACAGAGACCCACCGCCGAGCCTGCCCCTAGAGACTTCCCGCGACGCGTGCCCGCCGAGCCGTGGTAAAATCTCCGTCGCGTCGCGATTACGTGAGGCACCTCCTGGCCGCGTATAGCCGGCGCGTCTCGCTTTTGCCGCCCGTCAAGGAATCGCGAGTGAGGCGAGTGGCATCAACAAACGTGATATACACGAGATACGAGGAGCGAGACGGTCTGATACGCGTCGACGCACGAGCACGCATTCTATACTCGATACGCGTACACTTTACTACCGTCCGCGCGCGACAGGCGACTCCGCAAGTCCGCAGTTTTCCGCGAGAGAACGCGCGATCGCGCAGGGTGACGTGTATCTAGAAACCTGACGGCCAAGCGCGACTTCCCTATGGCGAGTCGCGATCGCGATTTTGCGATAGAAGCTACATTCGCAGCATTCGGATGGAACCGTCGCGTTCCGACCAATCGCTAATTATCTACAATTATTTCAAGTTCTTTTAGATTTCGTCGATATGTAGAATAATAAGCTTTTGAGATCAAAAGTAAAGGAAATTAATTATGAATAAATTATATTTATATGATACTAATAACAGCGAATTTGATTGGACGCACTATAGTGCTGTTAGTGCATTATTTATAGTGTATATAAAGCCGTCGCACACAAATCGGTGTAAAAATGTTTAAAATAAATAAACCATGAAATTCTCAATACTTTATCGTTCTGTTTGGACAGTATTGTATTTTATCATTCGAGATATTTGTGTTACACTTATTTACATTCAAATTAGATTTGTGTACAAGACTTTAACACTATAAAGTGCGTTTAATCGAGTAATTAGTAATTATGGAGACTTAAGGCAACTTTGAACTGCGATTAACTTAATCGATGATTACATCAACCGGTAGAATTAATTATTAATAGTACTAATTATTTAATTCATTGTCTTTAATATCTTCAACAACTAAAATTGATAACTCCATCCGTATTGATAAAATAATACACGCGTCATTTAATAACTCAGCTGATTAAATTAGCTAATTAATCGGCAATTGTTGGAATAACTCATCTCGAAACCCTGCAACACGCGAAATCCAATAAGTTTTCTAGGAAGGTTTCAAAGCTCATTTAGCCTGATTGGCACAGCCGGACAAATTATACAGAAGCGAGCCAATCACGCCGAAGAGACTCAACGCCGCCGCTCTGCGTATAGACACGTGATTGGTCGATCTCTGTTTACTATGCGTACGCTTCGCGCGGTCGTGCAAAATTCTGTCTGGACAAGACTAGAGGCGCGCGTTAATTGGCACGTTCGTAAACAGGGCTGCTCGCGCGCGGGAAACGTGCCGAGAGAGGTATCAAGAGTCCCGCTGATCGGAGGATTTAACCCTCGGCGGTTTCGTCAATTTCGTGTCGCCGTGTCGCCGCCGGTTCGCGCTCGCTCGCCCTCCCGTCCGCCCGCCGGTCGTTTAACCGGTCGTCGTCGAGTGTAGTTTGTAGTCAAGTGTCGTCGCTGGAGTGGGGGGATGGGGGGTGTCACGGCCACCACGCTGGATGTACGCGTGTGCGTCCGCGAGAGATGCCGTCGTGCCGCCGTTCGACGGCCCTGAGCACCGGAGCGAGCGGCACTCGCGATCTCGCATTCGTTCGCGCAGTGTCACGCACTCGTGCCCGCACCTGTCATCCCATCGTCGTCGTCGTCGTCATCGCCGCTCGCACGCGAAGGCCCGAGCTGAAATCCGCGGAGGCGACGTCACGTCATCGTCGGCGGGCATCCCGTGACCCGTTGGGATCCGGTGCCGCCCATTGGACTCCGGGCTTAACCTCGCGCGCGACGGCGGCGGCTCTCCGGGGACGAGAGAGAGGAGCTATGACAAAGGGTGGCATCACTGGGGACGTGTTGGAAGTACGGACGGTGCAGCGCTCGTTGATATGACGCCATTTTACTAACCTTTTTCGTCGCGTACCACTACCGAAGTCTGTACTCGGGGGGGCCGACGAAACGCTTCGCGTTTAACGCGCCGCACGCCACGCGGCCGATCTCACCGTCGCACCGGAGCACGCCCGACGCCTGTCCCCGCGTTCTGCGAAAGTAAGTCTCGTCCTTTTGTCCGCGAGCTCGCCGCGGTTTGCTCCGCGATCGCGGGAACTCCGCGCGCGCGCGACCTGCCTCCCTGCCTGCTCCTGCTCTCTCACTCCCGTCCGTCTGTTTTCTCGTCCTCGTGCGTGCGGTGCACGTTTCCGTCATCTCCGTCCGCGCGTCGTCCGGCTTCCGCCGAAAATCGTGGACCGAAAATTCGAGAGGGGAAAGGACGCTGCCGTGCCCGATCCGCCGATCTCGTGGATCCCGGGATCGACGTGTCCTTCTCCGACGCCGCTTCCCCGTCGTTTCCTCGGAAAGTAGCGGCGGATCCCGCGAGACCGCGGCGAGGTCCTCGCGTCTCTCCGGACGTGACATGTGACTGTGAATCCGAGTTCGAGATTTCTTTCTTGTTTTTTTTTTCTCTCTCTGTGTGTCTCCTACACGGCAGCAAAAGTGCGAAATCCTCGGAGAGTAGAATCGTGACGGGTGATGGTGATCGTCTACGCGCGCAATGCGTCGCAATAACGACAATCCCGTGTCCATCCCCACTGAGAGATCGCTAGCGTGATCGTGTTAATGATGTGTTTCTGTCGCAACGAAACGTCGTCTGTGTTCAAGAAGGCCAAGATCGCGGATAATTTCGAGCTTAACTCGACGTCGCTAGGATTAACGATAGTTTTTTTCGGTAGTAAATAAACGTCGCACGTTTATGTTTCTTTCTACCAATGCAGATTTACTTTAATCTTGATTTAGCTTACTTTTCATCCTTTACTAGATATAAGAAGTAGAAAAAGATAGGAAGTAAGTTAAATCGTGATTAGAAATGGACATTAGTGTTAATCGTAATTGCAATAGTTTTTTAGATGAATATGTTACTGGAAAAATTTATATTTGCTCATGCGTATTTTATATTTATATACGTATGAAGGGGTAAAAGCCCACAGTGGGGTAAGTCAAATTTTTTTCAAATATTGACTCGTGTGCATCGATGCAACCTATACAATATATAAATTGCATCTACACGAGACAATATTTAAAAAATTTTGACTTACCCCACTACGGCTTTTATCCCTTTATATGTAAATGTACGTGTAGCTGCAATACATAATTTGTATATTTCAGGTAGATCGCCGCAACAGTCCCTACTATTATGGAAGATGAGGATGGAGAGAGTAAGGTTATAGATATGTGGAACATCTTGGAGGAGCAACGACTCAAAGATTCCACATTGGGCAACGCATTGAGACATTCCATCGACGATGTTTACACCGCTGTAATCGAGGAGGAGAAACAGCTAATACGCTACAACTCGATCATAGGGAGCGACTCGCCGGGTAATAATACTATCGCGGGGCCAAAATTCGTATTCAAGGGTTTCAAGAAGCGCATCTTGGCGGAGGCTCGAGAGGTTCCTGCCGTCGCGCCGAAGAACAGCTCGCCGGAGCTGCGGCAATCGACCCATCCCAATGCGAGGACCGGCAAGGACAAAGGGGTGGAGAGGAAGCGGAAGCGTAAGATAACGGAATACGCTCAATACCTGGGCCTACGACCGTCCACGAGGTACAAGTGCTCCAAGTGTCACGCGTGGGTCAGTTGCGGTCCCAACTCGAGACAGAACTCGTGTGCCTGTAATCCTAGTATGACGCCGATGCCCAGTACCTCGGAGTCGAGTGCCTCGGTGCCGCACGCGAGCAACTTCAAGATCACGAGAAAAGTTTACCTGTGCTCGGCGTGCAACACGTACTTCGAAAATTGGAACCTGTTCTTGCACATGAGGGACATACACAAGCGTCACATATGCCTCTTCTGCCTGGGCATGTTCGGCCAGGCGGAGAGGCTGTCGTACCATCTGATGAAGAAACACAGCGTTCCGGAGATGGCGTTCTCCTCGGTGGAGGATTTCTACAACGCCTTCAAGGGTTCGTGCTATCTGATCTGTTGCAGCTGCGAGAAGGTGTTCTCGGAGACCGATGACTTCTTCGACCACTTTTGCTCCCCAGTTCTGGAACAGGACGCGACCGTTGCCGTCGCGTCAATGTGCACCATATGCAGACAGACCGGCACACATGCGAGTACCTGTAATTTCACGCTGTCGGACACGGATAAGGAATTACGTAGCCCGTCTACGCCGCCGGCAGTCGCCGATACGACGTACGCGGACAATCCGTCGCCGACGACCGTTCCCCCGACGGAGATAGCTACGAATCTCGGAGGTAAAGGACTACCAAGAAAAGCGATAAAATACAACAGGAAGAAACGCGAAAGAGACGACGTGCAAAATTCTCGCCAACAAAAATCAAGCGCGCTGGCGACGAGGAAGCTCGGCGCGAAAGTCCAGTGTAACGAGAATCAATTTGATTGCGGTCTCGATGTCCAAAGAGAAATTGCGAATAGCTTACCCAGGGACACGGTCACCGAGACGATAATGGAAGTGTCCAGGTACAGGGCTGACAATTCGTCTGACGAGAACGACGAGAACGATGAACAGGTGATGAACAAAGACGTGTACAACAATCGTGACAAAGGGTCGGGCGGAAAGTCGCCAGTTCAAACGTGCCAGCTCGATTTCAGTGAACCTTACGACAGTGTAACGGAGACTATCATGGAGGTATCACGCTATACAGGTGAAGAAGACAAGAACGAAAGAGAGGATGCAGCGTATACCTCAAATATACCTGCGTCACACACGGTTGAAAAAATGAATACCGAAGACGAGGAAACGTGCGACAAAAGTGACGTTGATCCGTCACACTCGGCCAGTTCGAGAGCGCCTAGTCCAGTACAGTGGGATGCCGAGGAGACTGCGACAGCGGATACGAAAGTGAACGCCACGTGCGAGACCGGAACTAAATACGATAGTCCACGGGATGTGCAGAGTTGCAGTCCCGTCAGCCATTCATTGTTTAGTCCGCAACACGAATCGCACATATCGGATTCACAACCCAAAGAGAAAGAAAATGTCGAGGATGTCGACAAGAAAAAAGTGGAGAAACCTGTCACGACGAACACCACTGAATCTCAGGCCTCGGTTTCATTTAACGCTGTTGCTTCGTCCGATAGAAGTTTGGTCATCAAGATTTGCAACAGGAACTCGCAGTTCAGCGTCGCGACGACCACCGTCACGAGTAGGGAATCCGAGGAGAATAACAACGCCGAAGGGTCAACGTCGAAGGAAAGAATGCCGAACGGTTCGGAATTGGAAAGGGACATCGTTGACGATGATCAAGCGAACGAGCTGGACGACAGTGATTCCGACAGCGACAAACTAGCGGTAGTGGACAGTAATCCGGAAGAAGACGAGGAAGTGGAGGACGGCGAGGAGGGCGAAGAAGCTGACGAGGCTGAGGACAGGCACGACGACGCGGAAGACGAGAGCCAAAGGAACCAGGAGGAAAATGACGAGACTAAAACTGGGACGTATACCGATAGATTATTTCCTGTCACGGAAACGATGCCGATCGGTAATCCTGACGAGACATCCGACGGTAACGCAATCGGAGATGTTGCAAACGAACAGACGAGTAGTCACACGATTGACAACAGCGGTATTGTGTTAGCCGGTGAAGATGTCCCATGTATCGACCTGAACGTCGAGGGCACCCTGGACAGCATGGAGCTGGAGGAACTGCTGAAACGTTGCATAGAGGCGGCCAGTCCTGTCTGCGTGTACTGCAATCACGCGCGGTACATCGCCGTCAACGGCCGACAGCTGGGCCTGCACATGCTGGCGGAGCACAAGTTTCAGCCGCAGCATCCCGCGATAATTATACACGCGGAGCAGTTCACCGCGCGGGTGAAGAGGTCCCTCGACGAGCTCGAGTCCCGTTATTTCAATCTGGACACGTACAACAGCGCGGACGGCACGTACAACGTTCCAAACGTATTGATATACGAGTGTTTTCATTGCAGATTTCATTCGGCCGTGCACAAGGAGCTGTACTTGCATAACCGAAAGATGCATCAGAAGACCATATTGATCTGCATAATGTGCAAGTCGACGTTCTACAGTTACAGCGAGCTGGTGTGCCATCTGTGTCCCGGCGTTTACTCGCCGAATGTAAATCTGCGATATCGATGTTGCCTCTGCTCGGTGGCGAGTCTCCCATCGGCGTTCCGACTGATGGTTCACGTGCGCAAACGTCACCACGCCTGCGACGTCTGTCTGGAGTCTACGGGCAATCAGCAGCGTCTCTCGAATCACGTGTGGAAGCACAAGCTACATCATTTGTGTTACAGATGCGGCATCGCCTACCGTAACAAACCGGATATCACGAAACATCTTTTCTGGAAGCACGGTACGGAGAGCGTCCTGTGCCGGAAATGCCTGCAGAAGAAGTGGCCGCACATATATCACTTCTGCATACCGCCTACGGCGTTCGTCTGCGAGGAATGTGGCTCGAGCTTTGGTCGCGCTGTAGCGCTGAAGGTGCACAAGAGGCTGCATTCCGGCGATTTACCGTACGGCTGCGACGAGTGCGGGCAGCGCTTCATATCGCGGAAGCTTCTAGCCAAGCACCAAGCGGCTCACAGGGAACCCGAACCGGAGGACGTCCACGTGAATGTGACAGACGTGGTTAACGTTCCACCGACGGACAAAGATGAGAAATTGGATAAGGATGTGACCGTGGCGGCAACCGACGGGGACCTGACGACGGGAACCGAGACCGTGTCAAAGAACGTCAAAGAGGCTGTGAAAAGAGTAGTCGACGTTTACGATCTGCCGCCGCTTAATCTGTCGTCCGAGAGCGACACGGATAGCGAGGAAGAGAAGCCCCCTTCCACGGAAAAACCACCGGAGAAAGAGAACATCGACGAGGACGCGACGAAGAAGAGTGAAACCGCTGAAATAACCACCACCGATGACGACGACGTCGCCGTAAACAACGATATAGTCGAGGTAGAACGGAACGAGGAGGAGAAGAAGCAGGAAGCGCGCATTATGGACGGCATCTGGGACAACTTTAAGACGTATGCTGCCAGTCTCGACGTAGAAGAATCCGCCAAGAATGTTGCGTTGAAAGAGAGCGTACCTGAGACTGACGCCGCGTACTTGAGAAGTATCGTCCTTTCTGATCACGACTATTGCGTGATATATTCCACCGACAAAGAGAAGAATGAAGATCAGGCTACTTCAGTGGAAGATGACGCGAAAGCAAATGAAACCAAATCTAAAAGAAGTCCGTCGCCCGGTACTCCGAGTCGCAATACTGGATGCGACAGCGACGCGAACAAACGGAAGGCGAAGACCCCCAAGAAGAAGAAACGAAGCGGCAGCACGTCGTCCACAAGCGACTCTTCGAGCGACAGTGACTCGAGCAGTTGCTCCTGCGGCACTAACTGCAGTTGCAGCAGCTCTTCGTCCGGCAGCTCCTCCAGCTCTAGCAGCAGCTCCGATTCCGACAGCTCCGCATCCGAAAGTTTACCCAGGAAGCAATCGGGCGGTCGTAAGGACCGAAATAAGAAGGAGAGGGAAACCACGCGGGAGAACAAGTCGCAGTCTGTCGAGCCAGAGAATAAGCCGGAAGATAACCCGGAGGTCGCAATGGAGAACGGTTCTATGGTACCCGAGGTAACGAGCGAGCCTTCGCCGGTGAAGCCGCTCTTGCGAGAATCTGACTTGGAGACCGAGGAAACTGAGACGGACGAGGACTTCTACGACGAGTATCCTCAGCTGCTCGCTAATAAATTGTTGGCAGAGAAGCGTAATCAATTGATGTTGTTGGCTACTGTAGCGCCGGCATCGACGCCGACCTCGACGCCAACCTCGACGCCGACCTCGACGTTGATGCCGGCGATAGAACAACCGCTAATGCCACTGAACAACGGCATTCTGGTCGCGGAAACGGCACTGCCGGATCCGATCGCAATGACCCTCGAGAATCAGCAACCGCAACAACAGCAGCAGCAGCAAAAGAGGAAAACGAAGACGAAAAAGCGAAGAAAGGGCGAGAGAAGCGGTAAACGTAACGCGATTACAACAGCCACCGTGGAATCGATCAAACTGAACATTCCCAAGGCACTTTACCAGAAGAATGCGGGATTCGTTGCATCGTCTCAGCCGACGTTACATCCCAACAGCAGGTCTTCGACGCCGAACCTGCTGCCGGCTGCAACGTGCAACGACTTTCACAGCGGCAATGCTGCGAACATCGCGGCAGAGATGCATCATCAACAGCAGCAGCAACAGCAAGCGTTATTGGCCACCGCCGTCGCCGGCATACCGAATCAGAACGTCGGCGGCAGCGGCGGCACGGATACGGAGAACAAGAGAGTCTCGAAGAGGAAACGCGTGCCGAAGCGTTTTTACGGCGACTCGAGCGACGACGAACCGCAAGAAAAGCAGTCGTTCGGTCGATGGCGGAAAATCGAGACAAGCATCTCCACAGCTACCACCACCATCACCCCGGCTTTCGCGCCGTTACCGCCGACGACGATAACGACGCCGCCAAATTCGAAGCCGCTGATATCGAGATTGTCCTTAGGCGGGAAGACCATTATACAGACGTACGGAAACAGGCCTGCTCAAGTGGAACAGGCAGCGAGCCAGCCGCAAGCGGTTCTACCCGAGGCGTCACCAATCGCCGCGCCGGCGTCCGCCACCGAATCCGAAGGTACCGCGGAGAGCAGCAGCGACAGCAGCGAATCCGAGGCAGAGAATACCGTCACCGTAAGTCAGCCGAAGATCAACCCGATGACGCCTGCCGTCGGCGCGTCCATCACGGAGCGACCTGGCAAGATCTACTGTTATTGTCGTTGCCCGTACGACGAGGTGTCGGAGATGATAGCCTGCGACGGTGAGGATTGTCGCATCGAGTGGTTCCATTTCGAATGTGTTGGTATAATGGTGCCGCCCAAGGGCAAATGGTACTGTCCAGACTGCAGGAAGAAGCATGGTATCGTACAGAACGACGAGTACTGCGATTGATAGTTGTCGCATGGGACGACAACGTCGACAGTATGTTATTATTAAATTCGAGCGATCGGATCGTTGCTTTTTAGAGGTAAATGCTAGAATTTTTCTTCTTTCTTTTTCACGAGCGTACGAAAAGAAAAAAAAAACATTGCTACACTGTTCCACGTTGATATTTTTCTTAAGCCGATACACAGAGTGTTTGTACATAACTATGTAAATACGTCTTAGAATAATTATAAGAATGAAATAAGGTTTTTTGTGTACATTTCTTTGTACTTCTTTTAACGACGGCGTATTGTATAAATACATAGCGTTAAAATAGGTAGATGAGTAAATAAGTAGATAGATGATATCACCGGCAAGGTATTACCATCAACAAGGTTTGCTTTAACCACGTAAATCTCTGAATTAAACTTATAATACAGTATTCGTTTCACGGTTTATTTATATATAGATATTTCATAAAAAGCATACGTATTTGCAACAATATATGTATATTGCTGCAAAATTGCACTTTTTCATCTGCGTCATTAAACGTGGAATGGAGTACAATTTTGAATAAAAATACAATATTATAATAAATATTGTATTTATTGTATGTAATATTGTTGTAGACAAATAATGTCACCTGTCTACGAAGTATCTAGATAACAATAAAATTAATACTGTATTATAAGCTAACAAAGATCGGTAGGATCGGGCAAATTTCCGTAAAAACGGTGTTTTGGTACCTTGAAAATGGTACCTTGTTAGTGATAGATATGTAGATAACGGTGCGAAATTGTACGCGAGCCTAGCAATGTGGCAAGGTTGCGTCTCACGAATCTTGGGATCTTCGCCTGACGCGCCTGATTGCAATTACATTTACGATCGTTGGCATTTCTGGCGGTGTCTGTACCCCGGTCTTAGCTATCCCCATTGCGATCGGCGTTCGAACTCTCGATACCTCTCCGTTGGTCCGGCAAGACCACGCTGCTAAATGTATAACTGTCGAGTTCAATTTTTCTGAAACCGCGGATACGAAAACGATTGTCTTGTTTTTTTACTGATTCCGGACTCTAAATTTTTAAATCGCTGTATCCGCTAAGGGTCATTAATTGGTTTCTTTAATGACAGCGGTGTACGAATATCGTTGTGTAGCGCTTCCTCAAAGCAATGTACCTCTCGGGAGGCGAATCTTTCCTTGCTTCTAGTCTATCGTATAAGTATTGTCTTGGAATAAAACCTTATTCTTTCAGTCGAAACATCCTCCTTCCGCCGACAGTTCTGTGCCAAGCAGAAAAAGCCGGTCAATGGTAATTGTCTGTGGTTGTATTAATCTTATCGTATCGGATTTACAAATATCAGTCAACAGGCAGAAGACGGCCGTCGTTCTTTGGCTATGAACTGTCGATTAATAAAATAACGACGCAATCGCAAGTACCATAATATTAGAAGATGATGAGATGTTCATTGAAAATTTTGCTGAACAGTATTACAGCAACAAGTACGAATCTACATCATGCTGTTTTATATTATCTCCTCGAATTTCGTGTGCTGTATAACTTATATACATTTTTACGCGAATCGAAGGAGCGAACGACGGACAAACGCCGGCGTTTTCTTTTAGCGCCTCTCTTAATTTTAGTTTAAATTTTAAAAGAACGAAACAGTTGTGCGCGCGGTTTTTATCTTTGGTTTATCGATCGCTTGCGTTCAACGGACCTCGTCACAGCGGTACATAGCTGTAAAAAAAATATCTCTTAGAGTACTGCAAGTGACCGTGCTGATTTCCTCAATTGTCAGCCATAGTTTCATCCGGCAATTTGACACCCATGATATCCATGGCGAAATCTTTGTAAGATATCCTCTGTAACATAACGTAATAATACATTACTCTCGGGAAGCCTAACTACGAGTATATCTTATTTATCGCCCACATTTCCGTCTTTTAAATTTAAAACATATTGTGCACGCGAGGGAGATAGTTACCGGCGGGAGAAAACGGAAATTGAAAGACACGGATCTTTGCGACAGACTTGGTTGAGCCTCGACCATTTCCTCGGTGGGAGACATGATTGTCTTGAGATGTGTATACGCTTCTTGCAAAGTCAACGGTTCACCTGTGACAAATAGCAATATAAAAATAAATAAGAAGAGGAAGATACGTTATTGAACACCAGAAATAAGACATTTATTTTGAAAATGGTGCAAGTCCAGTTTCAATTTTATTAACTCTACGCAATTTATTTAAACTTTGATGAAGTATTTATGTTTTCTTTCTATTAAAAAAAAAAGCACAATTTGTTGTATTTATTGATATACACGTAATTTCAAACATGATTACATATTTTAAATAGAAGCATAAGACAAAAAAAGGACTAAATAGAAATAAGTCTCAGACTAAATTTGATAAACTATTAGCTTATATTAAAATATAATTAGTAATGTTAGTAATTTAAAATACTTTTGACGGAATTAATAATAAGTAATTTCAATTAACGGACTTACCGATAGGTTTATCATCTTCCATCAAAGTTTTCAATATCGTCCCACCGAGTAAAATATCTATAAACTGCTCTCGCGTTAAGGTAGGATTGTCCATACTAACGGAACTCTCTTCGACGAATGTACAAAAGGCTTTCTTTATGTGGCGTATGCAAAGTCCGAACGCGGGTCGATGATTCACGTAGAGTCGCACGAATTCTTCAAAACTAATCTCTTCGACAAGTTTACTGGTTTCAACATATTTGTAGCGTACTTCAGCCATGATATTATCTATCTGAAAAATAAATTCATCTTAGGGAGTTTTATACTTGATACATACAATGTCTCGAAATAAATAGAGAAGTTTTTACTATATATTTTAACGCAATCAATACAAGAACAAAAATCGATTGTTCACTTGAATACAAACGGATTTTATTGTCAAAAATTTTTAACTTAACAGCAGAAGAAAGATGCCTAGTATCAAAAATTTTTTTAA
Source organism: Temnothorax curvispinosus (assembly GCF_003070985.1). NCBI lineage: Eukaryota > Metazoa > Arthropoda > Insecta > Hymenoptera > Formicidae > Temnothorax > Temnothorax curvispinosus. The sequence continues at coordinate 21,067 of NW_020212614.1, forward strand.
TGAATCAAATAGTACATTTTTTTGGAAAAAAAATATTTTATATATTAAAGGATTCGTCACTTAAAATTGAAATCCTGACTTTTAAAACGTTTGTATATTTTGTGATACTGCAAAAATATACCTCTTTGTTGGTCGGATAATATCCCATAGCTCGCATAAGATTCGGAATCTGCTCGACAACCACAGTGTCGGTGATGGTTTTAGCAGCGATCGTATTCTCGCCCTGATGTAATATCTGCGCATAATAGAACAGATCCTTCATCTCATTTGCCAACCATCCTTTTTTCCCACCTTCGATAAGGCTGTAAAACGGCGAGAGTCCTTCGCCACCTAATCGCGCCATTACATCAACGGATCTAGAACAATGATATCTCTTTAATGGTATTAAAACTCGTCATGTATCATTACGGCCGTGTTAGAAGATGATGTCAGAATCGAGAAATTTAATTTTACAATACAGACCGAAGTAAAATGAATTTTTCCCTTGTATATCACTCATGTTTGATAAAACGAGAGCAACTAATAATAATACCAATGACTTTCTTAAGTTTACAAAATAACAAATAATTATAAATTTTAATTAATCGATTAAAACGTATTTAATTAAATGATAGGCTTGTCAATAAAGAATTTGTTTTAGTATATAATATGTCAGAAAAAAAAAATATATATATATATATATATATATGATTTCTCACGTTTGACATCAAAATTCAACACGGTCGCAATAGAAAGCCGGGAGTCCAAACTACTTTATATAACGCAAATCAACCTGAATTTGATTTTCCACACTAACACACACGGATCGTTGTAGCCTGCGGTAAAGAGTATTTCTTTATTGCTGCTGATAGAAATACTTATTATCTGTAAATAGAGATGGATTATAATACTCGTGTATGTCAGTTAAACGTAAATATGTACATAGAACGTCTAACTTTTTGCGGATGACCCGTCATGCCGACGACCTTGTATGGATTGCCGTCCAAAGGCAATAACTGAAGGCCAATTTCTCTGTCGGTCGCGAACACCATGTAGCCATTATTGTTAACAAGTTTGTCCGCTAAGATCTATAGACATTGTAGCGATTTTTAACGCAGTATGCTAGTTAATTAATTATAAAGCGAGGACATATTTCTTTTGATAATTGAGAAAGTAAAAATTTAAATTAAATACAAAATTCATAATATGCTCTTTATATTTTTTAATTACACCATTATAAGATATTTAATGAATATCTTTGAGGAAAAAAATGTAGTTATTTATTAATTAATCGTCTACTTACATATGTCAAATTAACGCGCTTAATTTTTTATTATTTTTATGACTTTTAAAGTTTGTTTATTGATTAACTATTTGTTGATTAAATATTTGTTTACAATGTTCCTACTATAATTTACATATTTCACCGCAATTATATATACTTTAATAAGTATTTAATTGATCAGAGAAGTGTCCTTGCTTGTGATTATATGTAGGATATTTGAAGATCATATCTTTGTTGAAAAAAATTAAATCTAAAGAAACTGTGATTATTAGTCTGATAATTAGAGGTCTCTGTATATTCAAATCGATCGGAAGATTGTCCTAAAATAAAGTCCCATTGCATTACTTGAAAATATTCTACTGGCTCTTCGAAGGTCGGTCCTAAGTAAGTACCGTGAATTGTTTTGGTAACATCACTGAAGATCTTGTATTTGTGCTGTAATTATAGATTAGGATATTATGTTTTGCTCACGCAATCTAGATGAATCGCAGGACTATTACTTCAGAATTTGAGATCATGAGGAATCTTTCAGTACCGGACTCGGGATACCATGCTAGGCAAAGGGGAACGGCGCTCTGTTCGATTTGATCGATACGTAAAATTTGAAGTCCTGGCACTGGATATGGTCCGCTGTAATGGAATTATAAAACGTAGCTTGCAAATTATTACCATTTTCAAATGCTTGGAAAATTAACTAAATCTTTTATTTGTTCTATTGCCTTATAAACTGCTCAGTATATAATGACATAATATTCTACATACTGGCCTAGTTTACACCGATCACTTGATACGCGTATTAAATAGTAAATAACTAGTAAATTAGTTTGATTATTGGCTGATCAGCTCAAATATACCATTTGATACGCGTATCAAGAGACCGGTGTAAACTAAGGCCACTTATAATCCAATTTCTTTAATCTTATTCACAATAAAATTTAAATATTTTATTTGAATCCATCAATTTATTTGAATTCGCATCTTCGAAGCAATTTCCATGGATAAAACAATATAATTCACAGATATATACAACCTGCGCGCGAGATCGTATTCGACGAGCTCTCGATCCTCTCCCAAAGAAAAAAACCGCGGTGCATCGGAATCGGATGCGGCCGAATTACCAAAAAGTATGTCTCTGATAGGTAAATAGTGCGAGTGATATTTTCCAATCAAGTTCCACATGTTGCATTCCTTCGACGCGACGGTCTCATTTCTTTTAAATACTACCACCGTCAACGCGTTATCCTAAAAACATTCATTGATCTTAAAAGTCGATAAATTTATTTACTAAATTAATAATTAAATGTGTTGTCATAACGTTATTCGCATACCATGAAATGCGGGACAGTCAGGCTTTCTTACCGCGTAAGCCATGTAGTTCGCGCACCGCGTGAAAGCGATTTTATTAACAGCCGCCGAAGAATGCTTGTACGGTATTTCGTCTATAGGATCCAAGGTAATGTGATGTAGAATCCAAATCGCTCCATTTTCTAAGCCGCACACCAGCATATCGCCTAAAAGAAGATAAGTATTTTTCTCGTGAGAAGATTTTCTTCTCTTCCTTTATAATAATAAAGAGACATTCATCGATATATACATCTCGGTGAGAACTTTAGAGCCGTGACGGTCTTCAAGGTCTCGTGACTTTGCGGACAGGTGACATAAACGATGTTTTCGTCGGTAATTTGTTTAGCGAGAATCGGCTGATAGTCCGGAAGAGGTGGCGTGCTCCTGGATATTATCAGAGTGCACTTTTCATGATTGTATAAATGCACAGTACCTTGCGCGTCACCCACAACCACATAATTGCTGTCGTTGAAAAATTACTATTGTTATTACATTATTGCATTCATTTCAACAAAATCTTGTTATAGATGCCTGTTTTGAATTATTCTACCTTTCTGGGTGAGCGTCCATACAAGTCGGAATTGAAACCGGATGATGAAACACAAGGTGACATTTCTGCTTTCGGATTTCTATTAGTGCTATTACGCCCGTAAAAGAACCTAAGACAAAAAAAATTCAAGATAAAAGAAGAATGCGATATTATGTTCAGTAATATCTATATTATATGTTATAATATATTGCTGAATGTAAAATATGTATGTGTGTAATGTTTTATGTATAATATATTAAATAAGTCATATAATATCGGGAATCATTTCAAGAATTTTCTTACATGCAAGAAAATTTCGGACATTAAATGGAGAACGCTGTAACGTAGTATCCATTGGAAAAAAGCTCGGTATTGTTTCGTTAGTTGCCGTGGATTTATTACTCTTGTAGTTTTGTAGAATGTGTTCTGCATTTATAGTGAGTTCTGATAAGACTGTCCCCGTTTTGCTATTATCTTGACGCTCGTCTGATTCATGAAAATATTTCAGTTGGACACGATCTACATTCTATTTTTCCTCTCTGTTAAGTATATTGATATGCACAAGCCTTTGCTTTCCTCTTTACACATTGAAAACAAATAAAAAAACACATGATAAAGAGGAACAATCTTGAAACCCTGAAAAACCAGGACTCTCGAAAGAAAGACATTAGGCTGATCCTTTCAAAATAAGTCTTACTTTCAGGTACATTATCGGCAAATGCCGGAGCCAGCAAATTGGATTGGAGATCGAAGCTTATCCATCGAATGGAGTCTAGATCGCAACTCTGACACCAATATAAAAGTCTTAATTGATAATCATAGAAAGTAATGCGGCCATTCAAATTTCCCGTGACAAGCATACTGTGAAATCAACGATTAGATCATTACAAGCGGCTATCGCTAAATTTACTAGAGAGATTTTAAATTCTAAATTTATATATACCCTTCGTTATCAAGCATAACAGTAATACTGCTTTTCTGTAAATTAAGAGTCTTTATATGTTTCTTCTTCTTACAACCAGTATCATCGACAGCATGTTTGTCTTCACAAGAAACATTGCCCCATATTAAAACGCAACCTGAGATAATAGCAATATCGGACAAATATTATTTAATCAGATTATTAATTAATAGATAACAGATTAATAAATTAATAAACAAGTAATAAACAGACGGTACCATTTGTACTCGCTGTCAATGCTTGTTGTATTTTTGGAACGTAGCATGACACATTAAAGATACCAATATGTTGAAATTTTGTCATAATTTTGGGGCAATCGTAGCTCAAAGCGTGACCATTCTTATTCATGAAATTCAGAAGAGATACATAATATATAATACACAATAAATAGTGTCATAAATAAAGTTGTTATATTTTTAAAATTAAATCAAACATTACATGAAATAGATTTTTGAAGTATTCTTTTTTTTTATGAAATATCTAGCATTTTTTCTTCCCAGTTTTAATTTTAAAAATATACCTATATTGTGTTATTTATATTACATTTGAAATACTTATTTTATAAAGAAAAAAATTGAAATTTTATATAAACCTAAAGAAACCAAAATAATTTTGCATGAAATTATACTTCAAAATATTGTCATAACTTTTTACTAAAACTAAATTATATCGCTATTTCGTTTAACTCCAAAATATATACAATTATACAAATAAAATAATGCATTTTCACCAACCCAAGTTAGGAATAAGACATGATAATCGGTGGTCAATGCAAATTGTTCCGAACACTCGTCGTTGAAAGTTATTCCCTTGACACGTTCAGATGTAATATTGATTAACGATATCGATGCTGAAAATATATTGATTAATAAATAAATCAGCATGATTCTGGATTACTGTTCTAAATTCTATAATCACAGATAAAATCTTTAAAATTTTAGTCATAATAATTGCATTTTCCTATTTTAATAATTGGACAAATTTTCTTGTAAAAATAATTACTAGATATGTAACAATAATGTAAAAAAACATCAAGATGCAAATATAATTCCCAATATAAAGATATAATTGATATTATGGCATCGAACTTTTTAAACAAATAAATGCATGATTAACGAATGTACAGATCAAGCCGGCAAACCATCCGATTTATCGCTTCCATTAGTCCACAGCCAGAAATGCACATTCTGACATTTTCCATCGCTAACGGTGACTATTTGTTTAGCATTAGGACTGATACCAGCAGCTGCGATATCTTCACTACCATGTGGCTTAAATAATGTGCAAACAGGAACCCTGAATGAAGACATCAATAATTTCGCTAACTTCTCGATACATAACATGTCACTATATTTGTACGAAACCTGAAAGAAAAATAGTTACCCCTTTTCAGTGTCCCAAACCACTACCGCACTATCCTTCCCGGAATCCGCTGTTAGCAACCACTTGCCGTCACGCGAAGTTGACAGAATTTTAACTGCGTTTCGCTAAAAAGGACAATTAGGTTTCTCTTCAGTACTATTTGCCAGTAATTATCATTGTTTTGCGGCAAATCCAAACGTATACCGACATGACCTAGAAGTGGTAACATTTTCCTCGAACTATAGTCGTAAATCACGGCCACGTGCGAACAGGCGTATGCCAATAACGCGCGATTTTCGGTAGTTAGATTTATGACTGGTGCCTCCGGATTCATCCCGAAGGACCATTGCAGTTTCTGAAGAAAAGCAACAATTTTTATTTAAAAAATTTTTACTAAAAAAATATCAGATTTGCCAATAGTGCACTACTTTTTTCAATTTTTTACTCACGAACGGGCAAAGATCGTGCTCCGCGAATCTTTGCTCGAGACATTTTTTCTTCGCGTTTGTTTCAATGGTTTCCGTCTCTTCGTTAATTTTGATTTGAGATCGATCGGCAACCGATGGAGAAGCGGTGGTATAAATCGCCATCTTATAACAAACTACGACTGTACAACAGTCAATTGATAGGATAGAGAGGATTGAAATTGATAAAGTAGAATTCGCATTAGGTTTTCAAGATGATTTCGTTGATATTAGAGATAACAAAAATTGTTTTTAAACACATATACAAATTTATTTGATATTTTTAATATTATAATAGCAATATAAATTTATAACGCAGTTATTTTTATAAAAATATAGTTTCTATCACGTTAGAAATGCAGTATCTTGTGAATATTTTGCTATGGTGAAACCATTTAAAATGATTTACAAAAACATTACTAACTCTATTTGCTACTATTGTATTCGAAGATAAATAATTGAGCTTAAGTAGGAAATTTATTTTGGATACTGGTGAGGAAATCTATTTTTATACATATAAGGAATTGTTTTAAAAGCAATCACTACTTGCAATCATGTCAGTCATGATTTCAACGTTTTATTAATATTGATTTATTATTAATAAGCTATCAAATAAGCATCACGATAATTTTTTGCATCGATGATGCGTATGCTATAATGCGTACGCAAGTTCCGTGAAAAAAAATATATAAAAAGGTGCTATTAGTGTGACATAATTAAAACGGATCATCTGTTCTCTTTCTGGATTCTATTCTTTCGCTGTTTATTTCATGTAATACTGCTGTATTTCAGCGTATTTCTCGTATAACGGTGGTTTTTTCATACGTAACGATGAAAAACTGTTTCAGCTAAAAGATATTCGGCTGACTTCTAAACCACAAGAGTATGGACCGCGTTATCTTCTAATGGATAATCGGTATAAATCTGTGAATGTAATCGAGAAAAGCAAGATGGACGATACGCGTTCATCGATCTAACTGCAGCAGCTTTGCGGCTTAGGGTCCAAGCCCGACCGTTTAGTAATGAATATGCGCGTAAACTCCTCCGCTACCGTTGGATGTATGCCGACGGTGGACTTCAGTTTCGGTATTGTTAAGCCACATCTGCGAAAAAATAAAATATGAATTATACAGCTCTGAAATTTAACTTTTAAAGAAATTATCGGCGAGTCGTTATGGATCAAGCGCTTACTTAATAGCAGCCGCGAATCCTTGAATTACTTCGCCCGCATTGGGCCCGACAAAGTGCATTCCGAGCACCCTTTCATCGCCGTGTCTAAGCGCGACGACCTTCACGTAACAACGATCGGGGCTCTTCTGGGGTACAAAAAATTCCGTTGGTTTGTAGTACGCGTGAAAAATTTCTATCTCATCTTGCCCGTGAAGCGCGACCGCCGCTTCTTCGCTCAGTCCGACACATCCATATTCCAAAGGACTAAACACCGTCGTCGCTACATTTGTGTAATCCATTTTCTCAGTCGAATTACCATACAATCTTCTAGCCAACAATTTACCCGCGTGTATAGCGACGGGTGTTAATTCGGGTTTTTTCTGTAACAAACATATAAAAAAATTATTTCATCATGTTGTATTTATATTATGTTACATTAAAATTCTCAATTGTATTTAGCATTATAATTAAATATTAAAATAATAAAAATATTTACATTTTAAAATTATGTAAATTATAATTGTTTACGACATATTTTCGATACATGTTAAAAAAAACTTACATGAAGTACATCGCCAACTGCGTAAATGTTCGGAACATTCGATTGTTCGTTAACCGCATCGATCTTTCCAGTTTCTGGAATAAGCTTCAACCCGGCGTTCTCCGGTTTCAGCTCTTGAGTGAGCGATCGTCGACCGATAGCAAATAAAACAGTGTCATAGACATCTTGATGAATTTGACCATCCTAAAAAATTCAAATTATATTACACTCTAATGCAGATTTATTTCTTCATTTGTACGTTTAAATTTGTCGATAAATGCATACCTTGTCGACCCAGTCAACCAGAAGGCGGCCATCCTCTTGTTTCGCTATTTTCTTAACCTTCGCCTCGTAGATGAAATTCACGCCGCGTTGCTGCATCTCTTCAGCAACGTGTTCCGCCATTTGCCGATCAAATCCGCGCAACACAATCGAACGAGCCATTAACGTTGTATCGTAACCCAAGCCATTAAGAAAGCCAGCACACTCCAGACCAATATCTATATCTCATCACTAAGGAAAATCTTAATTTGCACTTTTACACATGTTACGATAGAAAATCTAAAAACAAATCGTATAAAATTCTATTGAAAAAGGATACATCCAGCACCAACAACGAGGGTTTTTCCTGGAGCCCGCTCCAAACTGAAGATGTCGTCGCTAGTTATACCGTATTCTACAGCACCTGGAATATCGGGATACCTGGGCCTGCCACCTACCGCGATTAATATGTCTTTAGCCGTAAAAACTTTTTCCTCCCCCTTCTTGGTAGTTCCAACTACCGTGTGTGCATCTTTGAAGTGTCCAAGAGCGTTGAAATACTCAACTTTCCTGTAAGTAAATATTTACATAGGTAAATACTTTTCCAAAGTAAATATTTAGATAGGTAACTAACAGAGTAAAGGTCTATTTACACATATCCGTGACATATCAGTGATAATTATTCACACATATCCTTACAGCTTGATCAGTTTGAATTCAGTAATTTTCAAGATGACTCAGTTTATGAACGATGAATTGGCAATGATTGCCATAATATATTGCTATAATCACTTTTTTTTAAGTCAAGTCGTGGATTTGGATGGAAAAAAAATATTATATTAAACGTAATTTTACAGGATATGTGTAAATAAACTTGTGTAAAGAAAGTAAATATGGTACCAATATGAATATGAATAAATACATGAACAAAATTAATAATACAGACATGAATTGATATGCAAACAGAAAAATGAGAAAACGACTAACTTTGTTCTAAGCTCGACACGAGTGACCCAGTTGACAGACTTGACATGATTTTGTACGGAGGTTCTCAAGGCCTCCCAATCAATTTTCACAGTCTTCGGATCTAGCTGCCAACCGAACGTTGCCGCTTCCTACAAATCAGACAAGTCACAAATCAGATGCGAAATCATTTACGTCACTTGAATCGCCACAATTAAAAACGTTTGCGTACATGAATAGCTTCACCGAGCAACGCAGCTTGATGCATGAGTTTCTTCGGTATACATCCCACGTTGACGCAGGTACCACCCAAGCCCCAAGTGGTGCCAATCGGAGAGGGAGACACGTAATCCAAAACTGCGACTTTTGCTCCCAGTCCCACAGCTTCTTTAGCTGCTGCCAGACCTCCAGATCCTCCACCGATGACCAAGAGATCGTACGTGTAACCCTGATCCGCTGAAAGACAATTTCATCCGTTATACCATGTATAAGATCCCTTATATCCATTTCTATCAATACAGATCAACTTTAATCTCTGCTTAACTTACTTTTTATCTTTTTCTAATCCTTAGAACTAGGTAAAGATAAAAGATAAGTTAAACAGAGATTAAAATTAATCTGTATTGATAGAAATGGACTAATGAGATAAATTCTCTCCAAAGTTAAGCTTTACACAGCGTTGTAAAAAAGTGAAAAAAATTTCAACGGACAACGCAGACGGCTAGAAATTATCATGGAAAGACGTCTCAGGTATCGACATCTGTCATCCGTGGAAATATATCACGGTAAACTGGATTTCGAGAATCGTTCGAGTCGGGTTGAGTTGGCGCGCGCGAGCCGGTGGCGCAATTTTTACATAACAAACCGCAATCGCGATTACTCTCCGATCGTCCGGATTGTAGTCCGCCGAGACACTTACTGCACATGCAGGCCATCGCGCTTCTACCGTAGACGAGACCGAAGTCGCATCCAGCGAGGGGCGTCTTCTGCCGGCGCGCTAACCCGAGCAGCTTGGCGTGCGCGGGCCGAAGTGACACGAGCCGCGCGAACACCGTCAGTGTCGCCATGATAATCGGCGACATGCAATTCACGATAGTCGGAGCACGTGACGTCACTGACGTCAGCCGTCAGTGACGCACCGCACTGCACCGCACCGCACCGCACCGCACCGCGCCGCACCGCGCCGTCACGAAAGGATAGTGAGGTCGCGAGACGCGCGTGCCGTCGCTCTATCTCTATCTACTATACTACTAGTTCCGCACGCGCACCCCGCGCTCCGCCGTTTCGTTCACGTCGACGACGACGCTGGTCTTGGTTATCCGGATCAACCGAACGCGAACAACGCGATGAGATCGATCCTTATAACCGGCTGCAACCGCGGCCTGGGCCTGGGCCTGGTGCGGCACCTGATCGAGTCGCCGAGGCCGCCGGAGAACGTCTTCGCGACCTGCCGCGACGCGAGCAGGGCGACGGTAAGGCCGCGGGGCAGGGCGGGGCGGGGCGGGGTATGTTTAATTCCATTAATCGATTAAATCCACTCGTCGACTCGCGCGATCGGGGCGATCAGCAGAATTGTCGATTGTCGCGCGTTACGCAACTTTCACACGTGGGAGAACGGTATACGTATACTTACCGATCGGCGCCATCGCGACTCTCTTTGCTCCTCGCGCGAAGGAATGAATTTTTTTTCCCGCGATTTGTCCTCGCGTCGTAATAAACCGTAACGTCAAAGCGTCGAGGCGGTCGAGGTCTCTCTGCCGTTCCTTTCCTCACCGAACTTGATTCGACCGGAGCAACGGTTAATTCACACTGACACCGACGGACGCTTTCTCGTAACCTTAAGCGCTTCCGTCACCGCCATCTATTATACCGTTCCTCTCTCGTCGTCCTCCTCTCTCTCTCTCTCCTCGGTTTTCCCCTTCCGTCGCGCGTCGTCGCGGTTTCGCGCGGTGAGTCAGCTAGCGAACGCGATTTATACTCGATTACCGGTGTGCGTCGATCGTTGCGCAAGCAACTCCGGCCGGCCGAAACGGAGCATCTGGGACCGGTTTTTCACGTTATCGCGTTATACGTGATCTTGTTAAACCGCTGTTGAGAGATAATTGCGACGGACCTCTTCGTCTCCCTCGTCTCTCTCTCGTTTGAATCGCGTTTAAACGGAAAGAGGAAGAGAAAGAAAAATGAGGGAAATCTTTGCAGGAGTTACGCGCGCTCGCCGACAAATCGTCGATCGTACAAATCATCGAGATAGGTAAGTTGCCAACTTCTCGTTGTTCTATTAATTGTTCGCTATAAGTTCATTTTGCTGAGTTGGCGCGAGAAATTTGAATCGCCCCGCGAAAAGTTCTTTTGTTTATCGTCGCGATGATGTTGTGAAAAAGAAGTACCGCGAATGGGATGATTTGCAATTATATCTGAAATTTCTCAAATCATCTTTGATAGAGTTCTTGTAGAATGTGGGATTCTTTCTCAGAAATATCAAGAATGCGCATATATAACGATATCATTCCGTAGCTTCGATATTGTTTTCGACGAAATTCCAGTCCAGCACACGTCAGAACTTGTTTAATGTTGAAAATTAACATTGTTGTAAATTCACGTTTCCAGATCTTATTTCGTAAGGATTTTTGTGTCGGACTTAAATAGATTTTAGTCTTAACCCTTTGCACTTTGTAAGAAATTCAACAATTCATTCCAATAACTCGATAATTAAATAAAAGTTGTTCATTTTCGAAAATAAAATTGGATTCTATTATATGACGCATCGTCATATTTATATGTATATGTATATATGTAAATATATAAAGATTTAATAACATAAAAAAATACAATAAACTCTTGAAAGTATCCATGTCGAATATAACTCGACATTCAAGTTGCTGGAATGAAATGTGATGTCGAGTATAAAGCGAGTGCAAAAGGTTAATATGATCCAATTTGCGAATTACTTTGTAAAGAATGAAACTGCATTATATTGTAATAATGTTGTACTCAAATGTAGCTGCAGTATCTTGTTCCAAAATAAACATTGAATTTTTATTTTCTTTTATTCATCATGAACTTCAATGATTTCGAATTAAACGAGAATTGATTGTCGATTTCAAACTGGATTTCAATTAAAAGGAAATTCGTATTTGTAAAAATTTCCTTATTTTTACTAATTGTAAGATTCGTACCGTTCTCTGGATCAAGCGTCGAAAACAACTTAAAAATACGCATAATTTAATTTTTGATAAATGATGCACAACTAGTTATACTGGTTATACCGGTTATAACATGGTGACAAAACGCACAATGATATAAATAATTTCAGCGGGTTGATTTTAGCATAGGAACACGTCATGGTGATTGAATATATATTCGTACGTTACAACATTTCGAAGGTTGAAGAAAAATGCTAATATCTTACTTGTGTGTGATACGGAAAGAATATCTTCCTGCTTCTGTTGGTTCTCTATCTCATTGCCGACAATGCTGCCTGTCTCCACTTTGCTCTCCAGTTGGCTCTTTATTTCACTCTCGACATCGTCTTCCGTTTTGCTTTCCGTTTTATTTTCTGTCTCGTCTACCTGATCCTCCGTCAGTTTGTTCTCCATCTTATTCTCGACATCACCCTTCGCTTTGGTCTCCAGTTTATTCTCCGTATTGTCCATCCGATTTTCCACTTTGTTCTCCACTTTGTTTTCCACTTCATTCTCGACATCACCCTCCGTCTTGCTCACTTCTTCATTCTCTGCTGTGTCTACCTGGTTCTCCACTTTGTTCTCCACCTTATTCTCGATGTCATCTTCCGTTTTGGTCTCCAGTTTATTCTCTGTCTCGTCTATCTGATTTTCCACTTTGTTCTCTACTTTATTCTCGACATCA
>NW_020212614.1:33802-73447 GCF_003070985.1 Temnothorax curvispinosus
TCTACCCGATTCTCCACTTTGTTTTCCATCTTATTCTCAATGTCATCCTCCGTTTTGGTCTCCAATTTATTTTCCGTCTTATCTATTTGATTTTCCACTTTGTTCTCCACTTTATTCTCGACGTCGTCCTCCACCTTGTTCTCCGTTTTATCTTCTATCTCACTGTTTACCCTCACCACTTCAGTCATCTCAATATTACTCTGCGTTTCGCCCCTATTCACCACATTGCCCTCCGTTTTGTTCTTTTCCCTGCTGCCCACCAGCCTCTCCACTTTATTCCGCGCTTTGTGCTCCTCAGTTTCTCGATCACTCGAATCAGAATCGACGGTTTGCGATTTTTCGCAACAGATCAACCACGCTTTCGCCTTATTCAGTTTGCGTGCTTTCATATCCGCGACCGTGCACCGGGCAGATCCCGAGACGAGGAAAAATTGAAATTATACGATCTAAAACGTCCAGAGCGGAACACGTCGCGAATGTTCCTATCGTAGGAAAAAAAAACAACACGATTTTGCCGAGTCGGTGCTGATCGATAACACGTGCTATCTGATAACACCTGACTCTAGAGTTCTCTAACGTTAAAGATGGATCCTTTCTTCTTGCGCGCGAGATAAAGAAATCAATTTTCACTCTTTATCGGCGCGTGATATGCGGTGATTCGTTGAAATGCGATAATGAAGAATATGACGATAATGAGAATTATCGCATTACTTAGAAAGTCGAATTAACGCATAACAGAAATATCTCTACGTCACGTCTCGCATGTATAATACCTCGCAAATCGATATAAAGCGTTCAACAAAACAGCGATATGAATCATATACTTATTTTTTAAATAAATATAAAGACAGTCGCGAAATTGCCTCATTCTTCAAAATATTTTAATTCCCTTACACTATTTGCCATCTTTTGCGCTTAGCATTGTGCCAAAGTTAACAATTCTTGCGACGTGACTAGCACTTTAGCAGTCCGGAAATCTTAAAAAATATCGCAAGATACGGACACGTTTTTGTCATTTGTTTCTTTGTCTATCTTATAGATATTATGGAGTCGCGTTTTTTTTTACGCTTTCAGCGCTGAAAGCATCGCTCTATCTTCGTTTGATATTCGTTTGTGCAACGAAGGCAGAATGGTGCTTACAGCGCTGAAAGCGTCAAGACGAACTCAGCCTAAGATGAAATAAATATTAAGGATAATTTGATTGAAATTTTCTTTAAAAAAAAATTTAACGCATATTTATCGGACCAAGCTTGTAGCAAAATTTATTACTTTGAAGTTCCTGTGACACAAATTTTTCCGAAGTCTTTAGATTATGAAACTTAATTAATTAATGTAATGTCAAAGTGGCAATATGTTTTCTCTCTCTAATTTTATTATAAACTAATTATGAATTATATTTAACTTTATTATATAATGTAAAATCGAAGTAATAAGTAGTAGAATTTTTTTTATTTTATTACAATCTAATGGAGATATAAGAAGTGCTGTGTCAGGCCATTATGTCAGTAAATCCTCATTGATACATGACATATGTTCTGACAAATGCTTGTGCATAATACAAGATAACCAGGTTTATCAAAAATTTATCGCGCAAGGTAAAACAAAACTTGAACTTTTCACAAACGTACATGTAGCGAGTTCTAACATCGATATTGTTCGTGAAATAACTTTACATTGTCTTTTCCCAGATTTAACAAACACGAATAGCTACGCGAGGGTCGTGGACACGGTCAACGAAAGGGTAAATGGCGCTGGTCTCAACGTTCTGTTCAACAACGCTGGTATTTCCAGTAAATTCACGCGTCTCGGCCTCATGAAGAAGCAGCAGATCACAGACGGTTTTCTCATAAACACCGTGGCACCGATTATGCTGACAAAAGTACGCCTACAATCATTTTACATTTATGAATTTTACATTGACGAATTGCGTCGATTCGTAACTGAGGAAACAATTGATTCAAGGCTTTCCTGCCGTTGCTGAAGACGGCCGCGAAAAATTCCGAGGATAAAGCGGGATTAAGCGTGAGAAAAGCAGCGGTTATCAATATGACGTCTATCCTGGGCAGTATTGCTGAAAATAACGACGGTGGTTTTTATCCTTATAGATGCAGCAAGGTAAAACTTTAAGCTCAAGATGTGCATTCTATTGAAATACATAATTGCGTTTAATAAAATTTGTAGAGCGCTGTTATTACTTATTACGTATTAACTTGAAAATGTAATTAACTTTTAAAGAATGTGAAACCCCTACATTACACTCTGGAATTAATCAATATGTATCTTACATCATTAAGCACTTGAAATAACTTTGCAAAATATCTTATCTAATCTCATTTGGGAAACAGGCGGCACTTAACGCGGCGACAAAATCGATGAGCATCGATCTGAAAGCAGATGGAATTTTAGTGGCGTGTTTGCATCCTGGATGGGTACGCACCGATCTAGGCGGCAGCAACGCTCCGATGGACGTCGCCACGAGCGTCGGTTGCATTCTGGATACCTTGAACTCGTTGACAGAAAAACAAACCGGTTGTTTCGTGCAGTATGACGGAAAAATATTGCCCTGGTAATAGTGCTCAAGTAAAATATTTAATCAAATGAAATTTTTTATACATGTTATATATATATATATACGAATTTTTAAATATTTTAAATTAATATTAAATGTACATCATTTTTTGTAAAAATGAAAACCATAAATATACATATATTTTTATCTTAAAAATCTCAAAATGAAGAATATTCCTCAAACATTATGCGACTTATGTGATGAAATTTTGGCTTGATGTTTCATTAAATAATTTCAGTGGAAATATTATAAATTAGATATTTCTACAAATCACACGCACTTTCTTATATTTTGAAATACTTGCTATAACAATTAGCGAGAATACCTTTGCGTCTAAAGATATTCTTACTAATTTTTATATCTTTATACAAACATACTACAAATGTATCGTAATGTTTTCATATAAGCGATGTATAGTATGCACTGATTAAGACGTCATTCAACTATTTTATTCGTATGAGCCCAAGCTTATTTTGTACATGTCACGGTGCTATAACGTAACGCACAGGAATGCAAGTTCTCCTATAGTATCAATAGAAAAAAATGATATTTGAGATATATACAATGATATTTATAGACTATCAGAAGCGTGAACTATGTTTGAAGGTAAAATATATGTATATGTATGTACGTGTTTTTTCAGCACTTGACTTATTGCAAAATTAATTATAATACCGATTGATTATTTTGCAAGGATAATCCTTGATACAACCATATATCGTTATAGCGAGAAAAATATAGTTTTGAAAGAAAATAATACTGTAATGTTATTACACAATCGTGGCGAATGTACAATCCGCCATTAGCAAGCTTTTTCTTTCAAAGGCTATTATCAAGCCTTTTTCAACTTTTCAAGTCTATCATACCCTCGAATTTTTGAAGGGTTACGTATAACGTACATATGTACTTTATTGTTCCCGAAATGGGTTACAATCGTCTCATACTCTTTCACTCAAAACTTTAATTCTTTAATCAATTTCTTATAGTCCGAGACGTTTATGGATCAGGGTCCTGCCGACGAATCGACTGTTCCTACAGAGTTACGTATCACATCTGAAAGGATTATACAGAAACCAGAATTTAATAAACGAGATGAACTAGGGTGATGCGTTATTCTGTGTAGGAGCGATTGATTCGTAGTCGACAGATCCCAAGTTCGATTCCAAGTTTCACCCTATGCATACAATAATTTTATAAGCGATATATTCAAGATTTAAAAATTTAGTGTAAAAATAATATACATACATACATAAACGGATTGATCACTCGCCTGATTTTATTCTAGTCAATTAGCCGATCATTGTTTCTAGTTTCTAAATTCAATGAGGAAATTCGTAATAAATTCATATGTAAAAAAATAAACTCCGTTATACATAATTCAAAACGTTTCATAGGATTGATACTATTTGTAATTATATAAGTATATATTTTGTATATATATTCATATATTTATATATATTATCTATATCTCACTAAATTTGGATGAAACAGAAAAGAAAATCTTTTCTTGCAAAATCTTTTCATCCATTATTGAGAGGTACGACTTAACGTAAAATTATCAAGTGCAAATTCATTCACGAAAGAGATAGATTCCTAAATGTGTCCCTATATGTTGGCGGTGATGCTGATTGTAGGTCGTTAGTCAGTCTTCAATCTCTTGGGTGCAGGTTCACTATTTTGAGAATTGGAGTCCTCCGAAAAGCCCAGGTGTGCAGAGAAATCTGTAAGTCCTTGGGAATCGCTAACAGTGGAGAAACCTAGCGTGTCAGAAAATCCGTATTTTGTTAATCCACAACAATAACGCCATCACAAATCATCAACGCCAAACACTCACATGTATTGGAATCTTCTGTAAGTCCAAAATTAGAATTTGACGACTCTATCCCTCCTTTTCTTGGTAAACCATTTTCCTTGTCGGAAACTGTCTTTCCTTTTTTCTTCTATAAATTAAAACATTTGTTCTGTATTTATACAATTATCTGCTTTGGTCGATTTTGATCAGCATAAATTATGTTCTTGCGTGAAATACCTGATCGAGTGTCGAGATTGGAACCCATTTATATATTTTCATAGTTGTTTCTCCTATTGTAACCCATTTCTTTTCCCTGCAATTGTATATATACATTCTGTTACTTGTTTTCATATAAATAACGATTTTAGTAAAATATAGGAGCAAAAACATCTCTTATGCAATAAAATGTGAAAGAAAAATATTTTATTTTTCGTAACAAAACTATATATTATTATACGTTTGTCCTCGTTGCTGTGACAAACTTTATCACTCTATCTAAAGACGTCTAGAGCTCCAGCTATGAAATCAGCAACCGAACTGATCGCGTTCTCATTCAAACGCTTATTTTTAAGCAAGTTAAAAGCTTTTATCGAGCAGTTTCCACATAATTTTATATTCGAAACGGGGTATTTCAACTATGAACATTAGTGAACCGCCTTGCAGTCTTTCATTAGTATCTTTGGGAGCACGCCCTTCGACAATGAAACAAAACCAAAAGCACTTGTTACACTTTTACGATCCGTGATTATCTTCCGAGAAATAAGCGACAAACACACGAGACCCGGCGATTCTCCTCGTCCGCCTTTTTCTCTCCCTTCGATCTCCAACACGACACAGGAAAACTTACCAATGGCGAACTTTATCAACTACCTGCATCACACGTTTAATGTCATCCTTGGCACGACTACGAGTCTCCGCGCGCACTGACCGCGACATCATGTTATTGTTCGCGCGCGATTAAATCACCGGTAATTGATTATCACACCAGTTACACGGCACCAGAGATACCGGGACATCCGCGCGCAAGCAGCGAAGAGGTTAGGAAAGTGACAGAGACCCGAGAACCTCTTCACCGCCACCGCCGCTTCTTCGACAGCCGGAGCCGGAGCCGGAGCCGAGCCCCGAAGTGTTTTTCGATTTTCGCTATTGTCACTCGGCTTTGCAGACCTAGGGAATTTAATTTTATACGTACACTTGCGAACAGTAGTGACTCGTGGCGCGCGACCAATTTCCCCAGAAATAATCGACTGGACGTAAATCGAACCAATCGGAGCGCACTTCAGTTAGCGGCGCGAAGAAGATTAATTCTTTGACCTCCGTTCTTTTATTTTTAATTATTAACTCGGAGTTAATATATTTTTGTTCTTTGCTATTTAAATGCAGAATTATTGAACAGTAAGTATTATATTTTATACTAACAAAGATATACCAACCGAATGTTCGCGTGAAATATCTTCGACTTCGATCAAATTCCAGTTATCCTGATCGATCGATTGAACCGGCATGGCAGAATCGTTGTCTTCACAAAATAATACAAATTAGAAAGTTAATCGTTGATTAAATTAATTGGAGTTTGATCAAAGTCACGTAAATTAAACATAGATACAGAGAAAAGTCGAATATTAGATAATAAGTTATACAAGTTACATGAACCGCCTTCGTCGCATTATTCGCATTCAAAGTTGGATTTTTTAAATTTTTTTAATTTTTTTAAAAGAAGGGCTTGAGAACATTTTAAAAAAATTTGATTGGCAATGCTCTAATTTACTGCTATTTATTATTTAAAAAGTTATCAATCAGCAGGCAAACGTGAATTGAAAATATAGAATTTATACATGTTGGAAACAAATATAAAATTCGTTCCAGGGTACCTATTCTTGAAATTAATTGTTATGAAACGAAAAGTACGAATACATACGTTTATGAACGAAAAGGTGCGTTAATTGAGTTCCCATTTTTGTTCATAAACGAATTCTTTTCATAACGAACGATTTCAAGAATTATAGATACTCAGAACTTCTTTTCATATTTCAAATAAACCGCAACAATGGTTGAAGCCGCACTTGTATTGACGCATGTCTGACCTAACCTATACCTAACCTAACATCGTTATTTAACACTCGTGCTGCGTGTCAGACACGCGTCCGGCGAGCAAATAGGCGATTTTATTTTTCTAAAAGAGCTCAAGACTGACATTCAATTTTGGTGAATATGGGCGAAGCGAAAGAAGAGAAACCGCCTCGCGAGTACGAGTGGATGGTATATGATTGTTTCATTTCCGTTCATATCATTTTTCCATAATTTCCATCGTATATTTTGTCAATTTTATATTTTTTCTTTCGTCAGGTGAGACCCTGTATGGTGTACAAGGACGAGCATGACGAGTGCACAAGTATCAGAGGTCGTTTTCATCAGTACTTCATTTTCGGCGAGATGATCGACTGCGATCAATGGAAGACCGATTATCACAACTGCTATCAATGGCAAAAGTACAAATCGGAAGAGGCATATGTACGCAGGTTGCTACGCGTGTCTCGGCGATGACGCGTCTGAATGTAACGCGATGTAATACCGGAACGAAATCATTGCAGGACGAGTTGATCAGGAGCGAGAAGGAACGCAGAGCGAAACGATTGCACGCGCATTATCAGAACAACGTCTGGGAGAAGAGGGAGAAGCCGCCAGAGAACTGGAACATCCCTCTGCCCGAATGGATGCAAAAGGAGTTCGAGAACTCGTATCTGCACATACGAAGCCAGGAAATGAAACAGGGCGCAGAGGTATCCTCCCTTGACACGAGATGCACTATATTATAACAGCGGATCTCCTATTAGGATTAGGTGTAGTCCGTGTACATATACGTATTTATTATTTAAGCCGAGTCACATGTGTACAATGATATATGTATGCAAACAATAATAATATTAAGTGAAACAAGATTTTAGATATACATAATCAATTAGAGAGAAAAAAAACTGCTGTTTACGATCAGGACTGAATCTCGGTAGTCTGATAATAATGTTGTATGAATTTTATAATTCTTTAGAGTGATTTAATAAGGATACTTATTAGCATAAGAATTTAAATTCGATCATCGATTCAAGTATATAGACTTACTGTTCCAACTAGGAACTATATTTTAACGACAAAAAATCGGCGCGCAGTTTATTTAGAGAGAGTTTGGAAAAAGTGAACAAAATTGTTACAATATTATCGGACTATCAAGAGTTCTGATCGTAAATGGCGTTTTTTTCTCTAATTGTATGCATGTAAAGTTTTACAGCCTGTGAGTAAATTCGAAAGCCTGACATAACATCAGATATCTTATCGCAAAGTGCGACGAACGGCTCGAAACGGTCGATTGCAAAAGCACCGACAGATGCTGAAAGCATCTGTTTCCACCCCCCCCCCTTATCAATTTAATTACGTATACTATTGTTGGCTTTAATTTGAGAACGCGTTTCAATCGACATCATTCGGCGCGCAGTTTGCTGAACTGAAAAATACGTATGCAAAAATATTATTAAACACAAAGGTCGGTATTCATAGTCGGTTCTTGTATTTAAGACCATCTTAAGTACAATCTTAAGATGTCATTAACCAATCACAGAGCCGTATTAGCATCTTAAGATATTACTTAAGACGGTCTTGAAATAAGATCTGATTATGAATACCGGCTAAAGATCCAGTCCGACAGTGCAGACATATTTCTACTATTGAAATTTTAAGACTTCTCTTGTCAAAACTTTAAGACTCTTTCTCAGATTTTTTTTATATGAATTGGAACGTTTTTCAGAAAAACTCACAAAATCATGAAATACTCCAGATTTAGAAATGTGAATAAATATGAGAATTTATTAGAAATTTTCAGGCATACAGATACTGAAATATTCCAAAAATCCTCATCCAACTATTTCTAAAAGTTATAAAAAATTTGACATATTTTTTTTCAGAATTTTTCATAAATGTAATAAGAAATTCTTATAGAAAATTTCTGAGAAAATTATAAGAATTTTGTTCACTAAGGAAGGATAGAAACTTGGTGATGAATTTCAATGTAGGTTCTTTTAATCATTTTTTAATTTATTCCCGCAAAGTAAGCGAGATCTCCTTATCGCGACGAGGCGCGTGCGCGAAATTTGTCCACCTTGAAACCGTCGTGTGGCCGCGACTGCCGCGAGGCGAGGCGCAGAATCTCGCGAGCGGAACGACGCGACGCGGGATCGTTGCGTCGGTAAAGGTCGCGGAAGTCGGACATTCGCGGTCGCCGGGGGAACGCGTCGACCGCAGGTGATCTCTTGGCGCGTCTTCACCGCGGTGAGTCGATCCTCGTCGACTCGTCGATGGGAAAAAAAACGGAGGCGCGAGCAAGTGGAACGCCCAGGGTTTCGAACGTCGCGGCGCGCGTCCCTTCCACCCTCCCCTTTCTCACGCTTCCTCCTCAGTCCTCCCCTCTCCGTCTCTCCTTGTAACTACGCCGCTCGTTCTTTCCGTTCCACATACGCGCGTACATGCGTGCGTACGCGAGTGCACAGCACACACATACGCGCCCTTCGAAGTTAACCGAAGTATGTCCCGCTCCCGCGCGCGTCCGTAGTGGTCGGCCGAGTGTACGAGACGGTGTGCGCGACGCGGGACGCTCCGCTGAATGAATGACATAACTTATATATAAATATCGCGTATCGGAGTCGCGTGCCGCGTACCCCCCGATTCGGAGTCGACTCGGCGACGGTGCGGAGTACTGCGGAGAGACAGACGGTTGCGCGATATCGACTCGCGTGCGTCGATATACGTTACGCGAGCAGCCGTGACAGTTACGTTGGCCGGTGCTGGCCGGTGCGCGTCGAACGCGGAGAGACGCGGAGTAGCGTAGTTGCACGCGCGCGCGCGCACGTAGCAAACGTCGTAGCAAAGCGGAGCGGGTGCGGAGCGGACCGAAGCGACGCGGCGTGGCGTCGCGCGTTTGCCTCCTCGCGCGGCACGTGCGTTTACGAGCGTTTAAGGGACGCGACAATGGCCGCGGATTGCGTGGCGGACGGCGACTACCTCGGCGAGTACTCGCGATTCTTCGCCGAGTTCGTCGCCAGGGTGAACCCGGACGATCAGCTGCCGGTGAAGGTGAGCGTCTACAACGTCAACGAGAGCGAGCTCGTCGGTGAGATCATCAGCCTCACTCTACAGTACCTCAATCGAATGTAAGCAAACGCGTTTTGTTGTTTGGATTCATCATCGCGTGGGAGTGGTGATGCGCTGTCACGCGCGCGTCCCCGTGTGCGTGTGTGTCTGCTGTGTGTTGTGTGTGTGTATGCGCGCGTACGTGTGCGTTTGCGTTTGACATTCCGACGAGACGCCAAAAGCCTCGCGGGCTTGTCCGACGCGTGAGACTCCGCTCGCTTTCTGTATTGTATCCGCGAGATGAATTTGATCTTTGAGCAACGAACTCGGGATATCTAGATACAATACTAGAAAGAGAGTGAGAGAGAGATATATATGTTATGTATTTTATTATAAATTATAACTCATTTCTATAAACGTTAGATTTATGATAGTAACTTAACTGATATATGTTTCGTTCATTTCTAGGAGTGAAAAGAGACGCGGAGAGTAGTTTAAACTCATTCATTAATATTTATATCGAGCAGATTCGAAGATACGTATACGATGTCACCTTGGCTTATAGGCCTCTCGCGTAATCTGTTTATTTACTCGCGACTCTTTCCCGCGATAAGACTCACGTCTGCGAGTAAATAAAGCGGAACTTATTTTTAACGCGAAATGTTTGATTAATTACTTTATGAAAAACAATCACAGAAACGGGAATTTTGTGAAATAATTCGGCGACACCGACTGCGACTTGTTTATTTTGGCGTGCCAATTCCAATCGGATTTTCTTCTTTCTCTCTATTGATCCGTTGCCCTAAAAATTGTGATTCTTTTATTAAATATCTATAATTATATCTAGCTGATATTGTACTACTTTATACAATATTAAGAACAAGAAAGTCGAACGATCTATTTATATAACGCATGAAAAAGTAAAAATGTGGGCTAATAATTTTGAATCTTCTAATCTTTCATAGATATCTTCTAATATTGTTTCAAGTTAGAGATCTTTATGAAAATATTATTTAACCATGCCCCTTTCCATTTAGACATTATCACATTCTAAAAATACATTTGCTTTATATATTCTCAGAAAGTTTCGCGTTCAAAATTAAATTTAGAAAAAATGAACACTATAGTTGAGAGGAAAAAATTTAGTAAAACTAGCTGCTAGTGCATTTCGCTTATCTCTAGAAATTGATTATATTTTGGAAAAGAAACGAACGCAAGTTCTTTAACTATAGCATTAACAAACATAAAGGCTAACAAGGATTTCTCGGAAACTAGTAAAAATTGATATTTTTGAGATACCCTATATATATTATGTAAACATTATTGCAATAGTCTATTTTTATTTTATAATAATTCTATTTAAAAAAAATGAAAAAAAGTTATGAAATATTTTCTCCTACAAGTTTCAATAAGCACGATTTGTACCGCGGCTGTAAGCTGCGCACAAAGATACTCGAGTTCTCTCAAAGTCGTCGCGAGGATACCGTGTGCGATGTGGAAAAAAGTCGACGCGCAAAAAAGTTACGCATAGCTGCACGGTGCATCACGCGAGCAGGAAACGTGGGATTACGTAAAAAATTTGCCCTCTCGAACCGGCGCAAATTCTCTGAAGGCGCGAAACGGCTGAGAATCGTCGCGAGATGAAAACTACTTCCGCGCTATCGCCGCGTTTATCTACTTTAACTGAAACCGTCACGAGAGACTATCACCGCCCATCGTCGGTCGTTATCACGTACCAAACAGAAAGGATAAACTGTATATACACGATATATGATAAACGAGAGATAACCGAGTACGCCACGAATGTTTAAGTCCGCTCCTTTTAATTGCGCTCTATGTACTTCCTTATAATTTTTTCTTTTTTTCTTCTTTTCTTCTATAGAAAATTCCGAGTATCTATTAATTTTATTTCAAGTGTATGACGCAGCTGAAAAAGATAGATTTTTCATTAAAGGATAAAGCGCTGACCTGCGTACTTAATTTTCGTAATTAAAAGTACAATAAGATTTTATTTTTTTTATTCTTGTTTTGACGGTTTAATTCGCGGACTTTTTTTATTTTTAATCGTTTATAGATATAAATTATAACTATTAAAAAAACTATTGCTAAAAATTACTTTCGTATATTTTAGAAATTTTGTTTTTGAAAGCATATGCTTACGAAATTGGTTTCAGTATCGCTTTATGGGATATAACTATTATAAATTATAACTAATATAAAACTATCGCAAAAAGCTACTGATATTACCTTCGTATTTTTTGTTAAGAAAAGTTGATTCCAAACTGGTCAAATCGTTCTGCATTCTGTCGTTATGAAATTGGTATCGCTTTGTAGATATTTCTCGGAAGTAAGAAAGACCATAAAAGCATGCGGTTGGTTTCAGATACTGCCCACCAAGCTTACAGTCTTACATCGCACGTCTCGTGATACAAGCGATCAAATCAACATGCAAGAAACAGCCGGAAATCTGCGGACTGAGGCAGCAAGAAAAGAGTAAGTTTTTTTTATGAGATTTCGTAATACTTCAATAAATATTCACAGAAAATGCGAAATACAAAGTGTCCATTTAAAAGATGATGTAGGCAACTTTGATTTCTAACATTAATGATAATTTATATTCAAGATGGATTGATCTTTTTCGCAGCGTACGCGCCTTTGAAGCTCATGCAAGCCGTCACGAACGAGGTGAACGAGATCTGCAGGCGGTATTTAGATAACAGCAGACTGGCCCTTCTGCCACCACCTTCGTCGACGCCGCAAGTGACAGTGGGTGCTATTAAAAATTCCAGAAGAAAAATGGAAGACCGCCACATGATCCTGCACGATTTGAATACCATGTTTAATATTCAGGTAGAGATCTCGTTGGCCGTTCGCAATTATTCAGTTAATTATTTAATATAACGCTGAAATAATAAGTGTTAATTTACGCGTCAAAATTTATTGGCAATTATATTCGAAATTAATTTCGATTTAACATTGTCGACGTGCTAATATACGAGCTGATACGTTAATTTATACTTTGCAGGACGACACTATTGTGGATTACTACGCCGTATTCGACGGCCACGGCGGACAGGATGCCGCGGCGTATTGCGCGACGCATCTACATCAATATTTGGTCGAGAGTGTGCACTATCCTACGGATCCGGAACGTGCGTTGCGCGATGCTTTCCTAACTACCGACGCACAATTCATAGCGAAATCGAGTACACAGGTAAACGTTCCTTAAATGAAATTTGTATTTTATTTTGCTCGCTTCTCGCCATAACTCTATAACTCTATCAAGTCATTGTGTTTTGTTACAGAAATTAAACGGTGGTACCACCGTGGTTTGCGCATTGCTGATAAATAAGAAATTGTACATTGCTTGGGTTGGCGACTCCATGGCTTCGCTGGTTACACGCGGCAACGTGAAGCAATTGGTGAATCCTCATCGACCCATGAGAGAAGTAAGTAACCTGGATTTCCTTTTTCTTTTAATAGAATGGAATGAAAAATGTAAGATAATTTCTCGTTTTTGAAACATTCTTAATGTTTAAATCGCATATCCAATTGGCTCAATCCTCGAAATATCCCGCTTTTGCAATAAACTCGCATTCGTATTTATAGTCAAACGTTCTTGATATGAAACTAATTTAGCTCATCGGCTAAATCGATAGTCCATCAGCTTAACAATCATTTTTTACGCTGGTTTGAGATTGTAATCTTAACTTTTGTTTATCAAAATACTCTTTGTTTATTGCCATCGTCTTCTTTCCTTGGAAAAGAGGCGAGAAAAGATGCACGCCATGAAGATTTATGATGTGAAAATCTAGTCAGTGTAATAATGTTGAATGATATTGACATCTCTAATTTTCATGTGCAATTTTGCTTTGAATCACATGATCGTACAATATTACGTGCTCATAAAACGGGCAATGTATCCGAACTCGCGTCGTCTGCACACCGGGTGACGTGACAACCGGATCGACCGTGATCACCTGTCTGTCGTGAATATTTTTCAACAACAGGCCACGTTTGGGGTCTACGATCGGCACGTAATTACGGGTCTCGTTCAAACACGTCCTCCCCATTCTCCAGTGATAGTACGCGAGATCTCGCTTGAGCGGCGATAATTTTCTTTCCCCTCGGTAATACGGCAGCCAATCTTCCGTTTCGAGCCGATCGCTGAAATCGATGTAAGCCGATTCCTCGAATTGCAATTTCGTTCTGAAGCGGCGGACAAACACGATGGTCGATAAAATCCTTAATCTGTTGGCTCGCTCGCGCAGGGCGAGCTCCTCCATTAACCTTCCGGCAGGCGACACGAATTCCGACGTGAGTACGTAAGGACGGTGAACGGGAAACAATAGATCTCTCACGATTCGCAATCGACGATAAAAGCTCTCTTCGTTTAGAGTCTCGCCCGTGCAGCGGTAACCGAGCTCAGCCAACTGGCGTGCGGTTTTGGTGCTTCTGAGATAGCAGATATCTGCAGGTATCACTAGCGAATCTAAATATTCCTCGTAATTTTGAAAATTCAGCAATCTTCTGTCACTGTCGGTCTGCGTCCCGATGACAGTCATGTTCGAAGGGAAAGGCAGAGGGAGTGATTTTATTTTTAAACCAGTAATTTTACGCTGTCACTGACGTTTGGAATCCTTTATATTGCGAACAATCGCGACGCGTGAAACATGAATCCAAGGTATTCAAGGTAATCCAAGCGAGAGTATCGAAGTATCGACACGTTTGACATCTATACGTTATCACGAAATAGAATATTACGCTCGACTCTTTATTGACAATGCCATGTGCAAGATCTATCGAGGCCGGGTACGATGTGCCCTATTTACTACATACGTCATGATCTTTTTCCCTTCAGGACGAGACCGAACGGATTCACAATATGGGAGGAGCTGTCGTCCATTGTATGGGTGTGTTGCGCGTAAACGGACTCCTCAGTATATCCCGAGCCATTGGTAAGTGATTGTAATACGTATGTTTTTTATCCGCAAAGATATAGAAATTTACTGAAAATAAAAAACTTAGCATTTTTTATTTCGTACGAAATGTTTGGATAATCCTTTAAATAATTAAACGACAGAGATATCTAAGGGTGAGTTTAATTAAACTCTAATTATACGCGACGATTAATTCAAATAATACCTAAAATATTTTATTAACTGATAGAAGACAAAATTATTAATTTTTTTGTTTGACATTTGAAGGATAAACTTGGAGATGACCTTAGAATTATATAACTAGAGCTCTCGCAGTTGTGCCGATTGAATTAATCGGCGGTTAAGTTGTCCGAAGTTTCATCAAAGTCGCTTCAAAGGGATTTATATTTTTCGATAAAGTTTCCACTGTCGGATTTACCAGTCGGCCTTCGCCGCGTTGAAGAAGACAGGAACATATAGATGGAGACAGCGTGGTCGATCGTGACACTGCGGTGTAGTAAACGATGCTTGCACGTCGTTCAGAATTCTTCAAGGAACGCAAAGTAGTATGTAAGAAACCGAGTAAGAAACCGATATCAATTCCGGAGTTTCGTATAACTTTACACTGTTAAATTTGTAGTGTCAAATTATAATCAATTAGAATTATTTTTAACCATCCTTATAGATCGCCACTGCTCTTACTCAATATGTCGTCAATTTAATTAAAACGATATTAGTTCAACTGAACTAAATGGAGTTAAAATAATAAATTTTGACAGACATGATAGTTAAAAATAACAAAAAAAATGTTATTTTACTTAAGGTATTGGTTTAAATTTTATCCTTTAATATTTAACAGTGCACAGATTTAAAGAGACATAAAAATCCTCATGCAACAAAGTTGCATATTAGAGTTTCACCGCAATCTAATTAATTCCTCTAGAAACTTAAAAACAATAAAGTCTGATATTAATCTTCTCGAATTAGAAACTAATCACGCCTAATTCTTGGGAAAGTATGTTAGATCACCGCCGCACCGAACTCGTAACGGAAGTGGTTTTTTTTTTTTTTTTTCCTTTTCCTTGGCAATTGTAGGGAAACTTTTTCGCTTTTCATAGTCTGCGAAACCTCGATTCCGCACACGTAGTCGTCGAAAACGTGGTTTGCAACTAATCGAGACCGATGTTGTTTTCGATGGATATACGAATTACCACGCCAGACGGAAGTAATCGCCGTGTAGGAAATGCTACTTTCGGATTGACGTAATCGGCGCGAGCTTTCCCGTTGTTAGAGACTACTGATGTTCCGAGAATTAAAGTCGTTCGTTATCGAACTCGCAAGTATTGTTCGCCGCGGTAGCCAAATAAGGAACGGGCGCCCGGGCCGTTCGGGCGAGCCCGTGCCCAACTACGGCTTAAAAACGCGACCTGTAAAGGTGAAGGAGGAAAGAGGAGAGGAAAAAAAAGAATTCTGGCCGCGTGTCGAGTATCCTGTTGGTTCCGTTCGCCCGCTGACATAATACTACGTGCAGTTACGCTCCGGGGGCGCTCCACCGAGTGTGGCTCGCACAATCGCATGTCCGGAATAATTAAAAGACTGTTTCTCCCATTCTCGCTTATCTTTAGACACGTAGGGCTCGCGAGCCGCGACATATCGAACGTTCATCAGCGCGTTGACCTTCCGACGCGCTCCAGAGATCAAGATGACTCGTCGCGATTTAATTTGTAAAGAGAAGATTCTTATTGCGACATTTTTTAACGATCTGGACGTTTTTGTTGCCTTATTCCTCTTCGAATTACGTCGTATAAAACTCGATTCGTATATCAACGACGCGAATTAAATAAGCCTTAATGACTCGCCGTCGTTAGCATAGAGAATTTAATTAACCGAAATTAATTATCGCTAACGATGTTAGCGCAACAGGGTCCTAAATGAAAACTTTGGACGGTTAATTATAAATTTGTAAAAATTAATTTGTATTATGGCGAATGAGATAACTCGGTTGCGTGATGCAAATATGTTTTCTCGCGCGTGGGTGTGTGTGTATGCATGTGTATACGTGTAATATGGATGCGTATGCCAAGCTCCGGCGCGGTTTCGCGAGGATAGTATGGGAGAAAAAGCGGCCGCGGCGTTCGGATTCATAATAACCGGAAGCGCGGCGTTGTTGCAGTGGCGTCGTTATTTAAATTAGCCGCGCTATTCATTAAACAGTTAATTATACTTAATTGCGCGCCGCGTGGCGTGGTTTTCACGTGTAAAATATCTGAATTACGGCTTTACCAATGGATAAACCGTAACAGTTGCCTCCGCTCCAATCTTATAATCGCATACTTTCGGAGCTGAACATTCCTTTCCGCTTTTCGCGTTCGCGCCTATAGCAAGCCTCCGGCGAGCGCGTGCCTCTTAACAGCGGAGCGGTCTCGTTCTTTCATTTCTTTTCCTTTCTTTTTCCAGGCGATGTCCCGTATAAACCGTACATCAGCGGCGAGCCCGAGGTCCGATGCGTACATCTGGACGGTACCGAGGATTTTCTCATAATCGCCTGCGACGGATTGTGGGATTACGTTGACCAGAGAACCGCGGCGCTTCGCGTCTACCGGCAGGTGCTGCAGAATCCTTGTAAGTACAATATATTTTTACTTGACTCGGTAATTAATAAAAGTCTTTAAGTAAACTGCTAATCATAAAAATCCTAAGTAAACTGCGTTGTGCACTACGTTCGGCAACACTCGAAGGTGTATTAATACATATTCTTTTTCTTTCTCTCGCTTTTACCAAGAATATTACTTATTCGAGCACTTAATTTAGTTATCTAATTTTTAATATGATCGACCAGTGAGGATTTAAAAGCACGCCTCAGGCTTTTTAAACTAAAGTTTCACGCTTTTTAAGCGGTCTTTGAGGTGCTGATGAAAACGTTGAAAAGAAGAACTTTCTTCAAAGCGCCACTAATTATTCTCTATAATTTATCAAACTTAAGGAACTGTGAATCTCTTTCGCGAATCGCGGTAACTTTTCACGGATAAACTCTTAGGAGATCGCGAGGCAGCAGATTTCGTACGAAAGAAACTTCTTACTGAAAAATAACGAGGAGAAAATCCTGCGAACATCGCCGTTCGAATAAGTACACGGCGCGCACGTATTCGATGTATATTGATCGGCACGACGTAAGTACTTTACCCGATAAGCGCGTGCTCTTCGTAGGAAATCCAAGCCGAATCATTTTCATCGTCGCTTGTAGCGCCGTTAGCGCCAAAACGATACTGCGATATTCGAGAAAGTAGGGGAAACGATGTCGTTTCGTCGGGGAATTTGTGCTAGAAAAGACGAATCTCTTTGTAATCCAGTCTCTCTCTTTCTCTCTCTATATTCGTGGCCTTTACTTGTTATGCTCTGTTTCCTCGATTTCCGGAACGGACGCGACACAAAATTTGCGTAGCGTTTTGTGCGACGCGCTCTCCGGCGACCGATCGGTCAATCTTTCTGACGATACTTTTCCACGAAATTCACGAGGGATCGAGTTACGATGAGATAACGAGCAAATTCGACAGTTCCATTGTTAACGCAAATTGGCCGGCGGTCGATTCTTTTCTCGTGTAAGTTGAGCTACTTTTTTTTACAACCAGAGATGGGAAAGCGGGAAGAGATAGGAGCAGCTGAAGCAGCAGGTGAACGAGAAATTATCACAATTTCGTGCAAATGCAGCTGCATGACATGAGCTGTTTTTTATTTTTATTATTTTCAGAGGAAATAATGCCGATAGTATTCAAGTTTATTTATTTATAAATGTACGATATGAGCAGTTATATGATAACACTAGGTCACTAGTTATATAAATGCATTTTAAACGACAATAAGTCATATTGAGTCATTCTTATATAAATAATGAAGTATAATAGGAAACTTGATATATTTTTCAGCTCAAAACCGAAAAACTTTTATCGCCAGGGAATTGAAAGTTTAAGATTAAGAGATGTGAAGAAGTTGTAAATAATAATGGAAAATATATTTTGGATTAAAATTAAAATGTCAATTTTTTTGTCTTATTTTAAAAATATCTAAATAACCGCATTACTTATGGGATGACCTAATATAAGGTATTCCACATAAGGTATTCCATATAAGGTATTCCATATAAGGTATACCTCATAAATATAAGTCTTCCTTGTGATTCTTTTGAGCTTTATCTTAACAAAATATTCAAGCATCGATACCACTTGCGTGAATTATGAATTTATGAATAACTAAAATGCCTCAATATTCTCGGAAAAGAAAAGTCTATTTGAAATTGATCGGAGGATCCACAATTGAAAGGAAATATGTTCTGAATACACTCGGTACATTTCGGATAGGCTGGAACAGACGGAATTACATAGACCCGATGCTGATGTTTATTGCAAACGACATTTTTCCGAGTACCAGCAATCTTCAACCGGACGAGAGCAATAAAGTCGATAAGTCTTTTCCCGAATCTCGCGTATTTCATTTTGCGACATGAACTCGTAATTGAATCATCGATCTCGCCTTAATGCAAGGCACTGTCTCGATGACATTGCGGACGTCTTCTACTCGCTATCGGCTCTTGTGTTTTTCTTTTCGCCTCACTGAATGTCGAAGGGTGGTCTGTCGAATGTAACGCAGACTCGGTGCTCGCCTTTTCCCTCGTCCTCGGGCGAGCAGGCCGACCGGCAAAGCTTCGCGGCTCCTCCGATCATTCTCTCACTCGCTCGTTACCCGTCTGCACGGTCGGCCGTCTCTCTCCCGTCGTCTATATTCCCCGAGACGTTTTCCCTTCGATTGATTTTTCGTCGCGACTGAACCCCGCGTCTCTCAGTTGGTGACTCAGTGATTCACAGTGATTCATAGTGCCTCTGAGGAGGAGGACCTCGAGAAGAATATTAGCCCGATCGATCGCCTTCGTACAAATTCTCCTCGGTAAGTCGCGGATCACCCGCAATCAATTGACTGTCAAGCGTAAATAAAGAATAGTGGATAAAGTATCTATCTAGTAGTTACTTTTAAAAGATCTATCCAATAGTCTGTCTGGTACTAAGAAACAAAGGTTTTTGAAAACGCTACTGCATAGCAAAAGTCCTTGTAAAATTACACTAAAATTATAATTATTAATTTTATCGATTAATGAATAATTGAAGATTCGGGTGAATTAGGGACTTGAGTCAGATAAATCAATTCAAGTCGTTAATCTATTAGTTATGACCATCTGCGACAAGCGATTCTTTCAGAAATAGACATTAAGAGTATATGATTTATTAATAATCGATGGGTTAAGTACGTTAATTAATATATTGATCCCTGTATTTTCAAAACCCATTTCATCTCTTTTGAAAACACTATTAGCAAAAATTTTTGTAGACTAAAAGTAGACTAAAAAATTATAGTTATTAATTTTTATTTTTGTACAATTAAATACTGAAATTTAATTGAGAAATAATTAAAATTTTTAAATAGTGGAGTAATAGAATGATGTTAATGATGAAATTAATAACTGCTATTTTCTTAATAATTTTGCAAAATTACTAAACGAATTATTAAAAATTATTCTATTTTTAATCTCTTTCAATATATTTTCAAAATTTTATAATAACTAGTAATTTTTTATTATCAGGAAATTATTGCGTTATCTTAGTTGCTCAATTAGCTCGCTTATTTAATTACGAAGTCGATCATCTTCCGATATTGCCTCGAAATTAGTAATCACCGATCACGAGCATCGACATCATGCGATTGCGTTCGTACGCGTATAATATGTATAGAAATCGCGACTAAACGCGCGTGTGAGACGACGCGATTCGGCTCACCGTCTTCTGAGAGCAAAAGGCAAAGAAAGAGAACTCAAAGTAATCGAGCGCGATCGACACGGCCCGGCATTGTTGTCGCGCGACAGACGTTTTCCCAGCGGCAACGGTACGCTGGCACCGTGCACACTCATCGAAAGGAGTCCGGAAATCTCTCCCCTCTCGCGAAACTACCGTACTTACTGTCCGCTGCGTCCGCGAAAACATGCCTCCCCGTTAGGAAGTGCGCGATTATCGTCGCCATCCGCCGCACCGATGTAATCTTTATTTCGCGCTTTCCGCGTAAGGAATTCGAAAATTACGCGAACCCTATATGTCAGTCTTGGCCATAAAGATCGCATTGCACTAGGTTGCAATAAAAAGTAGCTGGAACGCTACTTAATCTTCGCCGTGGCGAAATTCTCAAAGCGATTCGGACATCGAATTTTTCCTCGTTAATAACGTCAAAGCAACAATATATTTTTTTTTCTTTCAGTCGTAAGCGATTGAAAACGGGCGGAGACTTTTCACGAACTTACCTTTACTTCGGACAATTATTTCAATTAAATTAAATTAAATATTATTCCGATTCTGCTCATGATCGTAAATCATTCTTAGGAGCGATAAAATACATTTTTTTGAAAATATAAAAATCGATATATTAATGGTTTAAGTACTCAATCTATTAGTATGAATTGTCTATTATCTGCCCTTAATGTCTGTTTTATGTGAAAAAATTGCTCGTTGCCGGTGATCATGAATAATAGATTAACGACTTGAGTTGATATTTATCTGACTCAAGTCCCTAATTCACCCGGCTCTTTACTTATTCATCAGTCGATAGACCCAGGCACGTGTCACATATATGTCTTGATCTGTCGGATAATAAATAGCTGAGGTACCGCGATATATATACGTGACAACCGGCCAAACGTGTCGATCCCTTCTCGCTTTACGCGGATCTCAGAAGCGTAAAGGCCAATACCCATACGGCGCGGTGAAAAGCTTCGGCGGAGAGAACGCAAACGTGTGCGCAGCGTTAAGGATCTACGTCTCACGTTCCCATAATTGTTAATTTGGGAAAGCGAGTCTGCGCGCGCGGGGATAGCGCGCGCGAGTTTCTCATCCTTGCGCTGGTAATTTGTAATACGTGTCGCGCGACACGCGTTTAAAATTGATTTCAACGACGCGACGTTTCCCCTCGGAAATCGCGGGGAAAGAAGAAAAGTCGGCGGCGCGGAGAGCGAACGGTCACGCAGCATCCCAGGAGAAATATGTTGGAGATTCCGTCACGCTCTGACGCATCGTTGACACGATGCACAGCACACATACCCCGCTCCTCATATTTTAAATAACGTTCTGAATCACACGGCGCGGCGGCGCATAGCGCTTAAATCTACGATGACGGCACAGCCGTCAGTACGTGAGCCGCATCTGCTTGGATACTGGGACGTACTTGCGCAATCTGTCTCGACGGATATCGTGGCGTACCCTCGCAGGCACCAGACGAGCTCATTATACAGTAATTACGTTATTCAACTTATGCGATAAAGATCCCGGAATATTAATTTTACAGTATTGATGTTGACGTTCGAGACGAAGAAATTTCGGGGAAATTCAAATAATTGCAACTTAGAATACCAGTAGAGTTTTTTTAGATCGTTTTTCGATTCTACTATCCAAAAATGCGGAACGTAGAAGTGGAAAATATTCTGCTATCAATGTGACACGTCGTAAAAGTAAAATAATTCTGAAAATTGCATTCAGATTGAAATTTTTACTTCTGTCGTCATGTTTCTATGTGACATTTTGCTGTATATATATAGCTGAATGTTAACCATTTTACAAATCTTCCATTCAATGGAAACGATTATTTTCAACGATTGACAGAGAATATATAAATATATAATAGAGTAATTTTTATAATTCATATATTTGAATGCAAAATTCAAATTTTTTGATTAGATATAAATTATAAAAATAACTTCATAATATATACGGTGACTCACGAAACTGATCAAATCATGTTATTGTTACAAATTTCTTTTGAAAATTTATAAACGAAGATAACTGTAGCACACACACCACGATCATAGATATTTGTTTGTTTGTGTCTCGTTGATATTGAAAGGTTTTCGTCGAGTGCCTTTTTTAAATTAATTAATTATAGATAATTGCGTAGCACAATTGATTAGTTTTGTGAGTCATGTGTGTATTGTGTATTCTCTGACGTCAATCATAATTGTGTCACAAAGTGGTCGATAATCGTTATCGGGAACGAGTGCTATATGCGAATTTCGGGGCTTTATTTTTATATCGAGGCAGATTACCGCCCGGTTTACAACTTTCTGAGGTAATAAACGGTTAACAAAACCGGTTCCGTTTAATTTCGGCTAATTGAAACCTCCGGAACAGACGCAACGCGGCTCGGGCTCCTCTCGGGCGCGGCGCATGGCAACAGTGCAACGGCGTTAAAAGATCGCAATAAGGCATTAAACAAAGGAATCCGGGAGGAGCTGAACCAAGACCGCGGTTACTGAAGCGAAACGCCTGGAGCGTTTCTTCGTCTCGAAAGGATTCGTCGGAGAACGAGGCTCCGATGGAAAAGGGGGAGGGTAAGGAGGGAGGAGGGACATCGTGTGGTAGGAAGGGGGTATCCATTCACAAGATATCGCACGAAAGGTGAAATTTGGGTTACATCAGGTCCTTCGTCCCCCCTTATTATCGTATTGTACTCGATTCATTAGCAACACTTTCCGAGACGTGTCTCATCTCCTTTCCTCCCCCTGTCCTCTCAATCATTAAAAGGATCGATCAATTCTAAGCTTGTCGATTACTGTAGCTTAATTAACGTTAATTGTCCTCCGTGAGATAGCATAGGTCTTTGCGTTTCTTAATTGTGTTCGTGACAGTTATAATTTCCGAGTATTTTTTCCTTTTTCGATATTACATTCACGGGAAAAAAATGTCTAATTATCCAGAAAGATGTAAAGAGGAGCTATTAAATTACGCGATCACACAGAAGATTCGAGGAATCGACGAGCGGGCGAGATCGTTATTGGACGACGGTGCGCCGCGCGAGGCCGAACGAAATATCGGTGGCGATTATTTTCTCCACGCACACACCGGCGTATACACGACCGGTCTGGCAGCGAACCTCGTCCTCAAAAAGATCGGTCGAAGGCCACAACCGTGGTAGCCTGACTCTCCCTTCGGCCGCCCGGGTCCAACATTGTGACGCTGCGGTCGAGCGGCAAGACCGATCGTTTTTCTTTTTTCTTTCTTTCGCAGCCGAAAAAGCGCCGATCCGCCTCGTTGTTCCGTGCGAGATTTGCACGGAAATTGTCCCGCGTAACGAGTTTCTCGCGTTTCGTCGCAATGAGAATCGCTGACTGCGACAGCGCCCGCAACGGTCGTCCTGCAGTCACCGCGGAGCGGCCTAACCGCAGGCTCGGATGAATCACCCGGGAGGATCGTTCGTCTTAATCCCTCGATATCGCGCACCTCCTTTCGGCTTTCGCATGTATGTACATACGCATCGCATGCGTCGATTCAAAAGCCGGTCTTTCGCGATATCTCTCTTAGCAACGGTCTCTTTATTACAGCCGCCCGTTATATTATCGAAAACGAGATTACCGTATGAAATCCTTGCGTATACATACACTATCTTAATCTTAATAGTAAACTTAATGACGAATTGATTTTTCGCCAGAAGAAATTTCTTTGGTGAGAACCCGTCATTATATACCTACCTTAATCTTAAATTATAATCTTCTCAAGATATACAGTCCTTTTAAAATTAAATGGGCAAAGTGGTATTAAGCTAATTATGTCTTTGAAAGTTCGCAGATATGACCTATTTTCAATCATTTATCATTCAGAAATTGATGTCTTGACATTTTAACTGAGGACAATTTAATTAAACGAGATTTGAAAAAGGAAATTGTAATCTTCTCGAGACATTACGGTTCATTTGAAATTAAATGAGCAATGTGGCATTAGACTAATTATACGTCTTCGAAAGTTCGCAGATATGACCTATTTTCAATAATTTATCATTCAGAAATTGATAACTTGAGACATTTTAACTGAAGACGATTTAATTAAAGGAGATCTGAAGAAGAAAATACTGCAAAGTTTTATTTCGGTAAAAAAAAAAAACATTGGACACCCTTGGGGGGTTATTGAGCCGTCGAAAGCAATTTGAATTCCGTTGCTTCAAGGCGAAGCTCGCGGTGCGACGTTATTAACGCTTTCATCGCCAGGGCGTTAACGGAGCCGGATATAATCGCATCGGGCATTACGGTCGAAAACAAAACCCAACCGCAGAGAGGCGAGGCATCTTCGCTGCTTTTTACGCTTATGACGCCAGCGAGTTCCAATTTTAGCGTAGCGTGCGAGCATTTGCTCGCGGGACATTCGTATCTGACTCACGGCGACATTCCTCGCGTCGTTCGCCGGATAAATTTGATTTTTTCCCCTTCCCCCCGAGCGACGCGAGGAAGACGCGCAGGAGTACGTGCGAGAGCGAGCACGTCGGTCCCGGGGGAGGAACCTCGGAGGGAATAACCGAACGAAATCGCATCGAGCTCGATCTGTTCGTGCGAGAAGATGGAAACGGGCGCGGCGGAGACACGACGGCTTCTGAAAATCCGCTTGCCCGCGATGTCACCGCGCGATGGCGAGAGCGCTAAAAATACGAACGGCCGCTTCTCGCGTTTGGGCATAGTCTCTCTCGTTTGAAGGATTTTAACAGCTGAAAGGCATTTCTCGTCCTAGGACGCGACAACGCCCGAGGTCGACGACCCCATCACCTTTTCCGAGAGCGCATCGTTCGGGAACGCTTAAAGTATCGTAAACTCGGTTCCTCGGAGTGGCACTGACCTGCGCAACCTGACGGGGCGCGACTTCCGCGAATCGGTCAGATATCGGGCGATCTACAATTTCCTCGTTTCTTATCCTAGGCGTCGACTCGCACCGTATAGAAACTGTTGAAACAACGATATAAATTACATTGGTATTTCATCATCGATACGCTGAAAATTTATCTATTTTCTAGCCGCGAAGTTTTATGTCTTCGCTACTTTTTTAAGTGAAAAATAGAATGCATGCTTTGAAAGAAAGCAGTCGACTAAAAAAACGCGTCGTTTGCCAGAGATTGCTACGTTGAATTTGTGTGTTGTGCTTGAGAAGGATTCTCGATTGGTTCAAGAGCCGATATTAAATTGGAATGTCATCGTCCAGTTGCTACAACTTGTATTCTTACGTCACCTTATCGTTATATCATTCTAACTGCCTTTGGCGAGCTTTATCGAGAATACTCTATTAACGACTTCCGTCTGCGACTTGGCCGCGGATGTTTATTTAGAATGCGCTCGACATCCTGAATAATAATAGCCACGCATTCCGCGGGAGAGAGAGAAAGAGAGAGAGAGAGAGAGAGAGATATTTTCTCTTCTAAACGTTTTCACCGAAGCAGTGAGTAATTCGCGGCAGTGAGCTTTCGCGCTTATGGCGATAATAAACGCGATGATGTCACCCGCGAATCGTCGTCCACCGGGAGTGGTTAATCGTCACGAAGCGTGTAAAAATATATATTATGCGTGTGGTCGGGGCATACGTGATATGTGCCATCTGGTACACTTCCTCCTTGGGAAGCATCAACCACATTTTATAAAACGCACCACGCCCACCGTGCGTGAAACTTTTCGCCGAAGTAATTAGGAGTTTTAGACGGTGTATATACTCTTAACCGTTAACACGCGATTTTTTATTATTTTTTTAATTATTATTATGAGATAGTAGGTCGTGGTTATATGCCTCGTTCATCATAGTGCGTATAATGATCTAAATATAAATTTTATATGTTCCTCGCGATGCGATTGTTTGCGCGAGATTAAAATTACATTTTATTTTTTTATCTTTCTTTAATTGAACGCTCCTTGTATTTCATTACACATATTATATGACGCATATATTCGGTGATGTGTAATACCATATAATTTCGATTTATCGGTTAATACTATATCTTTATTGAATGAGAGTAGAAATATATAATTTTCAGTAAAACTATATATTACATATTGTAAATAGAATATAAAATTGTTATATAATTACAATTATCTCTAAATTAATATACTTTCTCAAATTTTCTTTAAATATGTATTATAATAATTGATATAGTTTCCAATCTGAATAGGAAAACATCTAACGAATGCTTAATTAAAACCTTTTTGTCTATATTTAAATTTATGTTAATTAATAACTATATGAAATAATGTATTATTTTTCATCTCAATTCATGAAAGATAATATATTTTTTACGACATATTTTTAACAGCAAGCTAATTATGTGTTATTTCATAAAACGGACCGCTTGATACGATATTCGATAATCGATTCCTGAATCGCGTGGTCGAACGATGAGTCCGTCGCAGAAAGAAAAAATATCGTCGGACCGTCGTCATGTCTGGGCGGCTTCTCATAAATGGAGAAAGCCAGAAATTGGCGAATTAAGGCGCAGAGTTTCCAGTTTCTCGCTACGAAAAATGCTTTCCAAGCACATAAATGCGCACCTCAATCACGGGATAATTACGCGCCCGTCGTGTAATATATAATGAGTTTGATAAATTCGAAATAAAGAATGTTACCTCGCGAATAAACAGCGGCGGCGCAATTGTGTAAGTAAGCGCGATCTTAACACGCCGAGGCCGATAATTATACGGTAGATTATCGTCGAGAAAGTCACTTAAAGTCGAGCGCATCGGATTCACGAACGTTCGTTACGCTTGTACGACCGCGTTCGCGATCGTTCCACGCTTCGAAGATCGAACAAGAATGATCCATATTCATTGTGGTTTAGGTCGGGATCGTTTCTTCAGCGGAGATAATATAGAATGTGGCGTGTTTAGAGCCGCGATAGATCAAGGTGGTCACGCATTTACATAAAATACACCTCTTCGCGATTCTAAAGGGGGATACTTTTAAATGATACTCCGAAGATGCCGAGAAGGCAATTTTATAGCACCTTTCGAACGTTAATTATTAAAGGTGTATGTATAAAATCAAATATGCGTGCTAATTTTCGAATGCACTTGTTATATTTGAAAATATTTTATAAGTTTTTGAACGTAGATTTTATTATTTTAACGGCATTATAAAGTTTCTAATCAAATTTTTTTTGCCCAGCAAATAGCAATTCTCTTTTATTTAAATCAAATATTTAAATAAAAATTTATTCTTCTCCTATATACGCTTGCAAATTAGATTATTCAGTTGACACGAGTTTTCATCGCGATGTGATTAAGCAGTCGGCCTCCGACTCGTTTTGATTCATATTAAAGCACAGAAAAGTTTTCATACAAAATTGAGTTCGCATTGAGTTTCACAAATTGAGTCGTGCGATTGGTTCGTGTATGTGGGAATAGAAAGCGTGAAGAGGTCATCTCACCTCAAACGTGACGCTATCGATCGTTTTATTGACATTCGTTTCTCGATTACCGAATTCTAGCGTTTGCTGTTACGTTAAGCTTATTTGGCGGTGTATTGGCTACAAGAAGCTAAGCGAATAATAATATTGAAGCAAAACGGCCGGGAGAGAAAGGCGGCTAAACTCGGACAAGCTTATTCACTCGGCCATGAATGCACGGTGTTCTCGAATTCTTCACTAATGCGAAAAAGAAGAGGGAATTAGAGCCAGTTTTATAGACTCTTTAGTCGACGCGGGGCCGTGAATATAACACATTAATAGCTTGCTCGGTTAAATGTTCGAGTACGGCAACAAATATTCTACTTGTTCCTTTTTATTCCTACAAATGTTGTGTCTCACAAAAAAGACCCATGTATTTTTGTATTATTTATAAACATATAGAGAGAAAGAGATGTGTCAGGAGCAAATATGGATGGGGAATATGAGAGGCTGCAATAAACTTAGCGTGCCATAAAAATCAAAATAAGTAATAAGCGTTAGCGCGTAGGTATTTTACTAAATAAATTAATTGAAATGTTATGACATTGCGGAATATATATTTATTGTCATATTTTTACTTATTTGTGACATAAATACTGAAGCAATTTATTTAATATGTTAATACTCTGGGCAGAGAGAAAGGAAAAATATAGAAAGACCAAACGCAGATAACAAATCACGTGAAAAATATATTAGGAAGAAAAAAAAAGAAAGGAAAGTAAATAACATATCTAAATATTTTATCGGTTTCTTTTCTATTCTCGTACTTTATAGACACTAATTTATTTTTATTGCATAAATATATTATTTCGATCTTTGTTATTCATGATATACGAACAGTGAAGGAAACAAATTTTATATTTTATAAATGTCAGCGTCTTATTTTTGTGTGTCGATAACAATAGGCTCTATTCTTTGCATGAACTTTATATGTTTTCTATTGTGTATTCTTATATGCACAATGGATTGGCGGAAAGTTATAACTCAGAGTTAAATATTTACGTTAATCTTTCTTAGCCCGTCTCAAGACATCAGATCTACGAGGAAAATTATTTATATATAGACGTAATATTTTCAGAGGTCTATTATCTAGAATTAAAATAAATAATTAATACACAGTATTTCATATTTAAAATAATATTACCGCTGCGCATCGATGTCTTTCTTTAAATATTCACTACAATAATCATAGTTTTGAAAAACAGTTTCTTTTTTCAAAGAGATAAAATTAAAATATTAAAAATATATAACTTTCATAAGATTTTGTAAGTATAAGTCTCTTTTTCTAATTCTTATTTAGATCGTCCAAATAAACGAAAACATTCGGCAAGTGAATATAATATATATACCTACATAAATAATAAATTACTCACCTCGTAGTTGCTCTGCCATCGCTCGATACCTCCCAGGCTTTTATCTCCTCTCTTGCTTCTCTGCTGCTTCTTGTTTTCTCATGACGCTCACACAACACTCACTCGCAAAAACATTGTTAATTGCATGTTCGCACTAATTACCGAAATACGATAATAGCAGGGCACTTAGCACGGTGCTCCTGGCGTTAATCGCACGCGACGTGCGCTTTACTACCTTGCGATAAAGGAATAATGCGGAATAAAATACGATTGCATCCGAGCGATGCGTCTGACACACGCAATGTCTCGCAAATTAGTGAGTAAACGTCAAACGACGAGGTTTTAATCACCGATGTACAAACGTTAAATTTACGCTATTGAGAAATATGAAATACAGGTTTAATTACTATTGTAATTGAATGCCTCGCGACATTTCGGAATCAGTCAATTTCATATTTTGCGACATAAATAAATTGAAAAATTCGGAAATAGCTTTATTCTGATATCGCGTGGTGAAATTGAGTGGCTAATTGAGGTGCGACGGAGCGTTCAAAAATATATAATTGAAATTCGATATTATCTGTGCAAAACACTATATCTCGAATGCATAAATCCCGTAAAATACACGTATTATTAATAAGTGGTGGATATATCACTGGCCTTTCGTTACTTTCGTTACTTGATTTAGAGATTCGTAATAACTAATATTCGCATACTTTCGATAATGTTAAAATAATGTTACAATTTAGCGTTAAAAAGGGAATGGAATATTTGGCACATTTATCCTATAATTTATTACAAATATTTCGTCGAAAATATGAGTTATTCAAGATTCGGACGTTACAAACAATCTGCCATTCAAATAAATCCAGACAGTGCATGACATTCGCGCATTGTCAGTAATATTAAAACTTAATGTGCGAAGGAACAGAATATTCGGTATACGTTCATCCTATGATTCATTATGAATATTTTATTGAAAATGTAAGTTATTAAAGACTCGGACATTACAAGGAATCTGCCGTTCAATCCTGCCGTTAAATCCAAACAGTGCATAGTAGACATTCGTGTACTTTCAATAATGTTAGAACTTAACGTTACGAAGGAAAGGACTATTCGGTACACGTTTATTCTATGATTCATTATGAATATTTCGTTAAAAGTTTGAGTTATTAAAGATTCAGACGTTACAAAGAATCTGCAGCCGTTTAAATAAATTCAGACGGTGCATAATAAACATGCATTTGTGTACTTTCAATAATGTTAGAACTTAACGTTAACGAAGGAACAGAATATTTGGAATATGTTTATTTTGTAATTCGTTGAATATTTCGTAAAATTATCTGGCACGCCGGTGCTCGTCCTTCGCCGTATATTTCCAGGGTAGGTATATACATGTTTACAGACAGTGGCCTTCGTGTTCGTGCCATTCGGCATTCGTGCGACAATACTCGAGTCGGCAGGCAACGGCGCAAGCCGCTCCGTGTTCGGCAGCGTTGTTATCTCTCGAAACGCGATCGTTCCTTTCGAACAATTAGCAAAGATTATCATCTCGCGTGATTAATTAATTCTCACGATTAGCGATCCGTAAGCGTATCGAGGCGACGGCCATTTATCGAGGTATTTTTCTCGCGATTTATCTTAATTATTTCCAGGAGTCAAGGCGACGCAGAATGACAATTATTGTCGCTTCATTGCGAACAGTAATTGTTTTCTCACCGATGGTTCGGATTCGATTGCTTCTCGCGTCGCGCTCTGACTTTTCTCGCCGATTGAAATTGAAATGTAATTTGTACAAATGTAATTTTCGTATTAAGAGGTGCGAATACACGGTTACTGATACGAGTTAAGGAGATTATACGATTATACGATTCGCTGAATTAAGTAACGAAAGTAATGGAAAGCAATGATATGTCGATCATTTATGATACGTGTGCGACTACGGGATTTATGCGTTCGAAATGTATTGCACAATTATCGAATTTTTTTTATATATTTTTAAACGATCCGTCGCATCTTAAATATAGTCATTAGAGTCGATTGATTTTATCGCGCAATATCAGGGTTCTTATTTCTGAATTTTTTAATCATTTACATAGCAAATATGAAAATTTAATAGACTCTGAATTAAACGATGTCGATTTAGACCGTCTAATTAATAAATGCAGTTGTAATTAAGCCTGTATTTTGTACTTCTCAATTTTTTTGTGCACGGCATAAATTCGACGTTTGATAATTAGCAATGAGATTTTACGCTGTCCGTCCGTTTATTTGCGAGATCTTGCGTGCGTGGAATGTATCATAGCTTACGATGTGATCGTAATATTTTTGCTCTTCTATCGCACGCAAGTCAAGTGCGCGTCGAGTGTGATTAGCGTCGAGGGAGTGGCGTGCAAAGTGCTCTGCAATTATTGTGTTTTGATGACTAGTGTGAACACAATTATTATCAATGTTTTTGCGAGTATTGTACGAATGTCATGGAAACAAGAAGCGACAGAGGAACAGAAAAGAAAAAGGAAGCTTTGGACGACGACGACGGGGGGAGGGAACAACCGTGAAGTGAATAATTTATTA
This sequence comes from Temnothorax curvispinosus, assembly GCF_003070985.1. Lineage (NCBI taxonomy): Eukaryota > Metazoa > Arthropoda > Insecta > Hymenoptera > Formicidae > Temnothorax > Temnothorax curvispinosus. Next base: position 65,390 of record NW_020212614.1, read on the forward strand.
TCTTATTTGTTGTTTGCCGAATTAATCATCTATCTACATTTGAATGACTTAAATAAAAATTAGAAAAAAGACTCATACTTACGAAGTCTTATGATAGTCTGTGCTTGAAAAAAAAATTTTTTTTTAAATTATATAATTACTTTAGTGAATATTTATTAGAGAGGAACGAAAGATATTGATATGTTTCAACTCATCATTCTTTTAAATATCAAACATTTTTAACGTTAGATTTAATATTTTAGATTTAATATTTGTATTTATTACAAATCAACGTAGTCATTTTGACGTTGTATCAACGTCAATTTATCTTTTATTTTTATCTAAGGTGACGAATCTGTGAATGTTGAGGATAAATGTAATATCTCTTATAAATCTAAATTGGCTACTAGCCAATTTTGGTCATCTGTAACTTGAGAATTATTGCAATCTCGATATTTGATAAATTCGTATAAAGATTGTTTTATTCCGATTAATCTCCGGAACACGGTATTGTGTATTGCGAATCGTGGGGCAATCTATATAATGGTGTTCTTAGATTTGCATGTGCTGTAAGAAAATTACACGGTCATTGTACCGTCATTTTGGCTTCTGAAGTGAAATCGGAGGGCCGAACCGAATGCGGACGACAGATTGCAATATAGTGGATAGCAACTCGATATCGAAACGCGGAATTAAACGGTTCCCGGTGAAACACTACAGTCAATTGCAATATCCATCAAATCACGCGAAAATTTAGAATCCCGCACGCTTCGATTCCAACACTCCAATTCGCGCCAGTTTCCAATTTGTCACCTAATCGGTTCGGTCTGTCGTTAACGGGCTAATAACGTTTGCGAGCGCAACGTTCCGAGTACGGACCGCAATTTTTGCGTGCGAAAACTACTGCAATGCCCTGCACACCGCGCCAGAGCGAACCCTGCAGCTGGCATACCGGTATCGACGTGCGCCCATAATTCGCCAATTATGCCCGACCGCGTGAGTCATTCCCGCCAATCGATCGGTTGGCGCTTAAGATATTTTTAACAAACGTCGCTAAGAATACGCCTTCAAATCGTCCTGTTATCTCAAATCTGTAATCACGCTTTAAGCGTTGCACTATTTTCGAAAACTTGATTTTTCTTCTATCGTTAAGAGATTAACATTAAACTTTTTTATTGAAGGTATATACAAATATATGTATTACTATTAAGTCGTTATTGTACGTTCGTATTTATATGAATAATTAGATCTTAGTATTTAACTCATAAGAAATTTTTCTATTGTCAGTTAAACAACTTGGAAATTGCCGATTCTTTCCGAGAAGTAAAAACGACTCTGGGTCAGAGAGCGTCCCTCGCGAAACCCACGGTAGATGATTCCGGGACACCCTGTACATTTGGCTTAAGTTTCGATTAAAGGTAACGTGCTTCGCGGTAAGAGAACACGGAGTTTGCTTAGACAAGTACTAATGCGTCCAGGATACACATCGTTTTACTTCGCCGCGGTAATATCGCGATTATGTCGGATCGGCCGGCGCGATCGGCCGGTTTATCGTCGCGTGGCAACGTGTACCGTACGCGTATCGCGCATTTTCATGTACAGACTACGTTAGGTACTCAGGTGATTCATGCCAGCCGGAATGCCGCGATGTGGCAACGCTCACGCTCCGTACGACGCTTTAAGGTGAATCCAGACCGAGCTTACCGAGCTAGCCGTGAGCGAACGATCACGAACGAGCATTTGCGAACAAATTTAGGGAGTGCTTGTTTCCTTTTGACTTATTGGTAAGAAATGGAGCGTATTCGCCGATGTAAATTGGATTCTTTCCGTTCGAGCAACGCGATCCATGCTCGTCGAAGCAGGCCCGTTCGTTCGCGTTCGTTCGCGTTCGTTCGCGCTCTTCGCCCGGGCTGGAAACCACCTTTACGCTACCAGCGAGCTCCTTCGTGCTTTGCTTCGCGGGTAAGGGCGCGCGGGGAGGCACCGCGGCACGTCCGCAGCACCACGCTTCGCTTCGCCGGTTCTCTCTCCTTTCTTCCATCCGTCCGTCGTCGTTTCCACCTCCTTGGAAGTCGCCCGGATGCGTGCCGCGCGCGCGACGTGCGGTTGCGTCACGTTCGATTCCCGCGGTGCGATTCGCGCGGACGGGAATGGAGAACGAAGCCTCCGGATTCGTGCCGACAGCTCTTTTTCCTATCACTATTTCTTTCTCAAATATGTCACTAATCTACGCATCTATCACCGTTCGTCTATAATTATATTTTCTTCTTAAAAATATTATAATATTTTCTTGTTAAAGTTTTCCGGTTTTATAATTTGCACGGTTCGATTTTTTATACGATTTGCATGGGATCGGAATGTAGAACGAAATCTTCGATTTGCTCTTTTTCCTCTCTTTTTTTCTTGGATCGCATCTTTAACACATTTATCATCGTCTACAATATTTACTTCTTGAAGTCTCTCGGTTTTAAAATTAGCTCGAAGTGTTAGAGCACTAGTATTATTAGCACATGTGTACTTTCCACGAAAATCTTCGGAAATTTATATTTCGTGCATACATCATATAAACGTGCCAAGTCTTTTACTATGGAAACTAATAATTCTCTGAAAAAGCATTCGGATTTAGTTTTTAGCGTAAATATTGCGTTAATGTTATCGCAAGATATTTGTAGGACGGAATTTTTATACCTACTTAGTTAGGAAATGCGCGTCTCGAAACGCCACGTTTCCTTGTGCTTAATTTTACGTGAAACTTATTGCTTCCTGTTTTCAATTCGCCCGTAAAAAAGTTCTGCCTCTCGCGTCGGTCGCGACGTTACGTAATTTAAGAACGTGATTTAAGAGGGAGTTTCCAGCTGGTGGGAGCCAGCTATGATTCATCACGTCACGTAGAAAATATTAAAATCCATGCACAAACGCTTTTAAATGCGTCCTTGGTCCGGCTATTTGCCAGCGGGATCCGTGATCCTCTTGTCCATTAGACTCGAACGACCCCGTTCACTTGTCCACGTCTCGCGGCTAATTCTCAAAAACAGCACGTATCGCGTTTATTACGCTAATTAACGCGCTGTCGTTAACGTCCAATCCAGGAAGAAAGGTTGTAAAAGCGGGTACCGTTTAAGGCATCCTTTGCGGGGCACCGAGAGATCGACGGGGACGAACACTTCCTGTTCTCATACGACACAGATAAATGCGCGATGGATATTTTTGGATGCCCGAGAGAACCGCGTCTCTCGCACAATGTATCCGTAGATTACAAAATACAGTTCTCTCTCAATATCAGTTCATTCTAACGTTGTTGCTGCTATACGAGAGTAAATTTTGGAGAACAAAACGCATTACATTTATTAAAAATATTTATAATTTATTTAATTAAGACTCGAGGTGTCATATTTATGGACGAAAATTCTAGGGAAGTAATATTATGATATATTTTACTATATTGTTATATAACACAAAATACTTTTATTTATACATTTAATACACGATACACACATTGCGTCATTTCATGTCCGAGTGCCTTTTCTAAAATAACAATAATCCGTTTCAAACATTTTCCTAAATCCGGCAAGCTTGTCTTCTCGCAATCTATCGATTGCATAATCCCGGTTGAAAGAGAAAAGGAGAAGTGCAATATTTATTTATCGCACACATAATTATAAACAAAGTCGAGACGTTTGGAATATCTCACACCCTTCGCGCGTTTCTCCGTATACTTGCACTAAATAACGCTCTCTCGTCGAAACGTAAAAGCGATCGCGCTCGTTAAAAAGGAAACTTTCTACGCTGGTGAAAGCAGCGTAGAATAATATCTCGATGAGTTCAATCTTCGATATGCCGCAGATATGAAAAAAATGTACGGATCGTCCCGATAAACGGTAGCGGATTATTTTCACCGTGTATCCGCGGCACATCGAAATCCGAGGTCTCGGAAGTTTCGTTTCGACATCCAGTCGAAACCACGGAACCGCGACGAGAGTTTTTCCTCGTTACGACGAGACGGGGATTGTGAACACGTAGGCGAGAGGGTTGGCCGTGAGTCATCGCCCGTCCTTAGAAATATCGGATGACGGTAAAAAATTTTCCGCACAATCGTCGCGCATATTCAGACGTTCGCACGTGGAGAAAAGAGGAGAAGGTAATTGTGGGAGGATGTAGAAAGTGTGCGGACGCAAATGAAACTAATCTCGCGCAAAAGAGATGATGGAATCTTTCTATTTTTCTTTACTATAATATCGGAATAGGAACTAAAAAAAAATCATCTCCAAAGAGACCCAAAGAAATCTATTATTGAGATTTTAATCGACGTGTTTACACGCGTACGCTGTCGAGGTTTAAAATCGCCCAGTGCCTCTGCAGATTGAAAAGAGATGGGGATACACAGGTCTTTTCGAAAGAATAACGTACTATGTTATGATTGTCAAGAGAGACGAGTCAATCCCAATGTTGAAATGATAAATCTGAACACGATATTCCATCAATATGTCTGTATGTTAGAGTAAAGAATCATATATCTCCATTATTATGAATTCAGAGAGTATACAAGGTTTAAAGTTTGAAATAGGGAAGTGATATATATTTTTAGATATAAAGTAAAAGTAGCAAGCTTGATTTATTAAGCCAACACGCTGTACATGCATTTAAAGCAGGCACTGTAAGAATTTTTAAATACAACTTCTTCTAAATACTGTATCTGAGGAACTTGTAATAATAGACATAAGACGTCTTACCATTATATAATTCAAGCTCCTGTTATAATGAAAAATGTATCAATTCCATTTTGGCAAAAACTGAAAATACTTTACCTCTAAAGTACAGATGTATATTATTACAAAGACATCGACATTGTATTGAAACAAATCGAAGAAAATAGCTATTTCTCAAAATTGTAGTGGTAAATTGGAGTCGGGTTTTAATAATACCGCGAAGGCATATCCGTTACCGAACGGACACCCCGTATAGCCGCGAAGGGATCGGGGGGGAGGGGATCCGCCGGCTGGCCGACGCGACGCGACGCACGAGGGTGGCGTGAGTCATCGCTCGGCATTGGACGGCCGCCGATCGGCGGTGGCGACATCCGGCGGATCGCGGATCGGCGGCGCGAACGAGAGGGAGAGGGAGAGGGGGAGGGAGAGAGGAGCAGAGCGCCCGCCGCCCGGCGCCCGGCCCGGCGAAAATCAGTCGTGATCCGCCACGCCCGGTGTAACGTTACGACGAGCAGTTGGAACGCAACTTCGTCCGCGCGCGACGCCGGCGGCCAAGGGAACACGCTCCGGAAACACCTGTACCGCGCCGGTTCTGATATATTCGCGAGAGAAGATCGCCGCGCGCAGCGATCCGTCCGTCCGGTTTTGTGCGCGAGTACGAGCGTTTGCGTGCGCCGGCAAGGGAGAGAGAGCGAGAGAGCGAGATTTCGCCGCCAACGGAGGAGCCTCCCTCGCGACAGATTCCACTTCCCCGTCAGTCGATCGAGCTTCCGGCGATATCGAGGTGGTGCTTTGCGAATTCCGTTGTCCGCGTTGTCGGCCCGAGTCGGCCGGGATCGTTCGCCGCTACTGAAAGAGTGAGTCATTGTCGTTGTTGCAACTTTTCCTCCGCTCCCGACTCCCGACCCGACCCCCTTCGCGATTCTCGCCGTCCTTGCTCCGTCCGTCTGTCCGTCCGTCGTTCCCGAGACGTTCGAAAGTTTTGAGTCCCTACCCGGCGTGATTATCGTTTTTCCCTTCTGTGAGTCAGCAGAGTCAGACGGGGGGAGGAACGATTTTTGCGACGAATCGCGAAAAGGATGTTTCGAATGAGTTCTCGGAAGGCCTCGCGAAGAGCGTTCTCATACTAATGATCAAGATGACCTTTGAGTAGGATATTTTCGTTTGATAAATAACGAACATTCCGTTGGGTCATTCGAATTCTCTGACGGCATACGCTCCTGATATTCTCTGGCGCAGGATCGAAATATGCTGTTCATTATCCATTTCTACCAATGTAGAATTTACTTTGACCTCGGTTCAACTCACTTTTTATATTTTTCTACTTCCGAGGATTAAGAAAAGATAAAAAGTGAGCTAAACCGAGGCCAAAGTAAATTCTACATTGGGAGAAATGGACATTAGTTTGAAAGATCGAGCCTAAGCCATTCTCATTTTTACGCTTGACTAAATCCTAGAAAAAAAAATAAGATTTTGCTGCGAAATCGAGATATTTCAAGTTTCGCGACGGTATCCAACAGCGTTGAGGCCTGCTCTCCCGGCGTCGGCGACGCGAACGAACCATTCGTTCCGATTTGACGGACTCCTCGAACATCTCGGAAGCGAGACCAACGAAGATTTGCTTTGGGAATCGCGAGAATTCGGATCGATGAGAAGAACAGGAAAAAAAAAAGTTTTAGACTTCGCACGGCAACCGATAATGTTTTTTTTTCCTCGATAACATCACGACGGATAAATCTTCCGTGACTGACTCGGGCGCGGTATACAAAAGACCTCCGAAAGTTTACCGACGATGCTGATAAGGATAAAGAAAGACTCGAAAACAAGTCTTCCGATGAGGAAACTGTTTCTTATTTTTCGAACATAATGCGCTATACTGGAAATTTACGCGGTTTAGCGAAATTGCGAACGCAATTTGCGATTGTCCACGCACATATCTTGAAAATTTGAATATTTTATTTGAATACTTGGCTATATTTTAGAAACTATATTTAGTTATCCTAGGTCTTATAGAAGTTAGATTTTTTTGTTCTATATATATCGTGTGCCAGATATACGCGCAAAGTGAGAAAAAAAATGAAAGGAGCAGAAGACGTTCGTTTCCGCTGCTGGTCGCCGATAAACGAATGACGCACGTAAAGCACGCTATTGTTGCTCCGATCTCGTGCTTACGTTTCCTTTTCGGATACAGCTGCACCGTTACGAAGGTGATTCGTGCAGATTTATTCACGGGCGAGCATCCGGCTTAGGCTCCGGTGAATCGGAGCGTTAGATCGACGGCCCCGAAATGCGGCGCGCGGCGCGGCGCCGCAAAAGTCGAAACGTTGGAGAAATCGTACTCGCCTCGCCGCATGTCGAGATTCCCCGCGATCGTTTTTAAATCACCGGATACGTGATAACGGGGTAAAATGTTGATTTACTCGGTACTCGCGCGAGGCCGAGGCGAACCTCAAGGCGGACGCGCGCAGCACAGGCAGTCGGCTCCGATGAACATTGGTTCAACGATCGTTCCGCGAGCGAACCTGGGATACCTACTTGTATGTGTGTGTGTGTGCCACCTACATAATTCATATCGGTATGGAGCAGCCGAGTTTTGACGAGGAGAGGAGAGAAGAGAGGAAATAAAAAAAAAAAAAGGAAATCGCGGACGGTGTTTTGTCGAAGAATTCGTGACCGAGACGAGGAAATGGTCGTCGCGCGAATTCCTATCGGCCGGCCGAACGAGACGACCGAGATATATACGTAAGGGAATAGTCAAGTCTCTCCTTCCTTCTCCTCGCGGTCGCTCCGCGCTGTCGCGATGGATTACCGACACGCGTAATACAATATTTCCGTGTAATTCATACTCGCCGTTGGACGCGAGGAGTCCGCACGCGTCGATTCCCGGCTCCGCGAGCCTCGTAGCCGATCGTACGGGAGAAACGTTCCGTTTTCGGTGCCTCGGTTAACGTGAAACGTGTAGCGCGCATTTAAAAATTACGGACGAGCAATTTTTTTCCTCGTTGACGATTTCAATCCTCGTGGTATTTCGGAAGTTATTGTAATTCAAGCGGCGTGTATCTGACCGGCCATGCGATTCGAAAATGGCATTGGCGACGAGCCGATCGCGCACTTCCCATGTGGGCCTCGTTAGTGGGTTCGTGCGGTTGAATTATAATCGCGAGGGAAGATATTAAAGGAATCGTTTTAGAATTCACTCGACGTCGATGGACTTCCGAATCCTGTAGTATTGTCGTCGTTGTTTTACGTCGACGTACTTATATTTGGCACGGAAAATTACAGATGTGTCACACTTTTTGTTATTAATAGATTTTTCGAACGACTTGTGAAATTGACTTTAAATTGTGGAAAATTGTTACGAAGGCTATTTTTC
>NW_020212614.1:73457-130101 GCF_003070985.1 Temnothorax curvispinosus
CCAAACGAGGGTAAAAAGGGATAATCGTCTTCCCGCGGCAGTAGCCGACATCATTTGCGCATGTTAATTCTCGCCTTCATTTTCTCGCTCACCCATCCCCTTAACTAGGCGACACGCGCTCATTGAATCCTGTACGAATAATCGATAGCGCGCGTAATGAGTTTCTTCTTCTCTCCCGCGTCTTCTCTCAATAATACCTTCTAACCCGAAAGACGGACGAAAACTCGCCATTCCACGCTGTCGCGGCGACGATTCGATTACGAGCACGTGCTCGTCGAGGATAGGTATCTGCCAATTATCGCACCTGCCATCAGCTCATACATACTCATTGTAGACACATCCGATTATCGATCGATGCGACATCGGTCCCCCATAGTCGCCCAATGCGTCATCCAACGTATCCGGATGTCCCCAATGACCCCTTGGCGTTGGTGGTGTTCGTATTGTTGGTGTTGCCAGCGAATTTTTCCATGAAAGAGTCTTATGGGACTTCGTTGGCTTGATTTATATATCCCTTGATTTATATATCCTATCGGTCTTGGATCGAAAAGATTTTATTCTTTCAACCCAGAGCCTAGGGGTTTCCTTGATGAGCGATGAAATACGATATTGTTCGAGGAGTATACTTATACCGTTGGTATAAGGATAGCGGGTACGTCGAAAAACGAACCGATGGAAAATTAATATCCTTCCTCTCCTTCCCCTCGCCCAGATGGCGAGCGAATCCTCCTGCGGTGTAATAAAGTCACTAGAGCGCAAATCCAAGAGAATGAAAGAGAAGACGAGAGGTGAGCGCGCGAAGGTGAGCGGCGAGCGAGGCAGGGGGAGAGACGAAACACAAGGGAGAGAGAAAGAGAAAGAGGGAGGCGGAGGATGGATGAGAGGGAGGACTACGCAGGCGTCGATAGGCGGTATAGCGCGTAGGTCAACGTACCTTCTTGCCAGGGCCGCACGATATATTGCCGCATTGGTACCTTCCCCGATTTCGGCGTACCTGTCGACGAAATTTCCAGCGTACGCCGCACGCGACATCGCGAAATTTCTCCCTCTTGAATCCGAGAGTCCGAGAATGACCGATGCTCTCGACTGACGTTCGAAGACGTGCGATATTCGGATTTTTTACATTCTCCCTGATGCTCCGCGCGAAAAAAACCGGCTTCAAACTCGAACATACGCTCGTGCAAAGAAAGACGGTCTGATCTGTTGGTCTAAAATGAAGAAAAATAGGATTGGTAGACGGTATATATCGCGGTTGATACGTAGGAATTTATTTTCTCAACTTAAGGGTTGAACTTGAAAATTATTAAGCCAGATATCCTAATCAAACAAGCAAACACGAATGAATAGCGTACTTCAATGAATGTGAAAGGTGCCAGGAATACCACCGGTGACGCCGTTCGAACTTATTGATGCAACTTGTTCATTCATGTTTGTTCACGTTTGCATAGTCTGAATCCGAATCTTTGTATAACATTTTCAATCGAGTTTTCAATATTCTCCTGGATTTGTCTCTTGGGCGAAACGATTTAAAAAATTACGAAAAATAAAGATAATAAAAGATATATGATTTATTCATGACTCATATTCGTGATTTATATGAATTTATATGATTTATATGAATTTTGTTTCAAATAAGACGTCTTCATGCAGCAACAGCAGCAACATAAAGAAATGTCCTGTCCGGATGTTACGGGACATTCAAGTATATACCTGTGAATATTCGCGTGCAGAAACAGGAAGTGATTATTCTCGGAGAAGTAAACGCAGTACTCGGTAAAAGTGAACCGGTAAAATCTGGAAGCATCGCGAGAAATTTTGAATATTCAAGAGACATCCCCAGAAGTGTCCATTAATCTCGGAAAAATCATTCGATCGCGTAACGTCCAATCTGTAGCAAAGATGAAAAGTGCGACCATAACAACTCCGCAATCGCCTTTCCGATGAATTATGCGATTACATATATTTGGATTTTGTAGGAAACTATATTTACGATAATTACGCGACGCTACGAGGGTCTTGAACGCAATCGCGTGATGATCATCGAGCGTGATTTATTCACGAGCCATTGACTCCGTCGTACCTCTATTACCGTGACTCACGCCGATAAGTTAATTGACTATGGAATAGCGCATTGAAAAATGCTTCTGCTATATTTTTGTCTCCTTCCGCTTCTTCGAATGTTTCGCGGAATTTCGTAATAAAAGGCTTGACCAATATGATACCACGTAACGGTTTCGAAATTATACCCAATTACCACGACGATATCGTAGTAATTAAGAAGTGATCGTAGTAGACGCCGAGGTATACAACCAATAGAAGATCTAACGAGCATTATTTTCTTTTTTTACAGACGATCTCAAGCACGTGCATCAGGCCTTGCTGCAGAGTGCTAAGCGCGCGGGTTCCCTGGACAATATCACCGTAATCGTAGTGTTCCTGACGCCGCCGATTGAAATCGCCTCGCGCTCAAATCCGTTCCTGACGCATCAAGCACCGAATGGTCTATTACTGAACAATATGGATTCGAATAATCCGATCCCGTCGAATCGCGATCAATTCGAAGTAAACCCATCAGCCTTCATCAAGCAGCTGTTGGAGGATGCAGATCGCCCCCCTTACGATATGGACTTACTTACCTCCAATACTGGGTGCGGAAGAATGGCCAGAAATGGCAAGCATCGGGACGACGACGACGAATACGATTACACGGACAATTTAGGTCCGGAGACCGACGTCGACGCCGGCGAGGATGTGCACGACAACAATTACCCTCTCGCCGCATCGTTGTCGCTCGATCCTTCCCCCGAGAGCGAGAAGTCGCCGGTGGAAGCAGAGAAGCACAGCAGCGATGACGACAGGAACGACAACAATTATTCTAACCGCGACAATGCGAACGTCTGCCCGGTGGACTCGATAGTAGACGATGGCAATGTAGACAATCGTGTCCGACCGAGTGACAGAGACGTTCGCGACGCGGACGACGAAATGCTGCGCGACCACGATGACGACGACGTCGCGCGTATCGAGACTGCTGGCATGCATACCGTCGTGGACGATGACAAGTCGCAACCCTCGCCGCGAGCTGCTAGTAAGTGCAACTTGTCCGTTGTAAGGGCTCGGCTGTGCGCCGCGCTGGTATACGGTTACGCTTATCACACGGTGAGCAATCTGTTCGTGTCGTTGGCGAACTACATCTCGAACTCGTTCGCCGTTTTCAGTCTACGCAAAAAGTGAGCCGTATCTTTGCGTCTTTGGTCGATCTCCCGAGAGACGGTTCGAAAATTCGATCTTTGGCTACCGAAGATCCATACATAGAAGACCGAAACGGACGAAATCGAGAAATGTACAATGTCGGCGACATGTCAGCGGATTAAGCGGCGCACCACGCAATATAGAAACGGAATAAGCGATAAAATTGCGCTAGTTATTATGTGTACCGCAATACGAAGTATTTTACATTCTTTTGAGGAACAATGCAAAGTATCTTAGGCAGTTGTTTCGAACGCGAAGATTGCTACGTCTCTAGCATTAGAGATCACTGCAAAGAGTACAATATTGCTTGTTAACAATATCGGTTTTTTCAAGAGTACGAAAAGCGAGTCTATTGTAGGGTACGCAGCTATTTGGTAGACGCGTGTTGCAACACATAGTCTTTCGTGTCACGTTTCCTACATATGCGAGTGCATCGTAGATGCAAGAGTAAAATTAAAACGCATTTGAATGCGCACAGTGCACTCGATGCGATTTACATTACTGAAGGTAGAGTGCATTCTGTAATGACCCGCTTTTCGTACTTACGATCCGCAAATGGAGCTTACCCTCCTCATTCTTACTCTCCTTAGTAACAGAAATACGGCGAATACTTTACTTATAGCATCGATTATGGCTATTACGTCTGTGATCTTATTTGGATAAACAGAGTCTGAGATCAAGCAAAACTGCTATTTTTCTGCCGATAGAATGTCACGCGGGCAGATTATCGCGTTTCTCTTTTTTTATACAGATATGTTATCATTATTTGATGGCCTATGTCGCCGTGTCAAGCATAGCTGTAGTCGACTACAACTTTAATAATATTAATATTGTGCCGGCGCCAGAATCATAATTTTTCTTACAAATCTATGTCAAGGTCAGTTTGACTCTGCCAAATGTGAAAAACGTTTGATTATTGTGACTCATGTGCAGGCCTAATGAACAACAAAGTTCGAAAGATCGCAAGTTGACGAAAGTAGTCACGAATGTATCGGCGAATATACCGTACGAGAAACCCTGTTTCTCTAATTGACTTTAAAATTGATTCTATCTAACCCGCATCTACAGCACCGCGAAAAACGGAAATTGATGCTCAATAAGGGTAATAAAAAAGTTTGTTGTTGCCACAAATGCACTTTCTCGATAAGCGGAAATATAGAATGTCAAGTAAACGAGTCTCGTTAGCGTAAACTGGGCATCGTAAATCTTCATTAACATTAGATAAGCAATTTTTTAAATGCTCATTGTGTCTGAAAACGCAGGAAAGGCTTGTATTACGGTTATTTATAGCAACAAGGAATAGATAATGCTATTTCAGAGCAACAATTAGTAATCAATGTGACATATGTTATTTCATTAATTAAAAATTAAAAGATAAATAAAAGTTATTCACCCGTTAACTAAATTAATAACAAAGTAAAAAATAAAGTGACTTTAATATTAGAAAAAATTATGCTATCAAATTTAAAAAGATAAAATAGAAAAAAAATTATTAATTTATTTGACAAGCACAAACCTTTAATTACTCTGTAATATTAAAACACGATATATGATATGCGATCAGATTGTTGATCATTGCTCTGCAATATTATCTTTGGCACAAATTTGCAAAGACATAACGATTTTTTAAAGAAATACTTGCATTTGCTGACACACAAAAATATTTTTACGATGTCTGTTTTAAATATTTTATTCTTATTTTTTTCTTAATTTTACTTTCTCCATCAAACGCTCATCGTTATCACACGAGAAACAGATTTCTTTGCGGGATATATGAAAATCGTTACGATATTCCGTCAATGACACGTGACAATATTATATATTTTTAATCACAATAATATATTTTTAATCACTGAGAAACGATGCTTACGCGCGATAAGGACCAATTGATATAATTTGATATGTATATTTCGGGCCGAGATACGGAAGTACAGCAATCCCCCATTATCGTTATCGCCAGCAATTTCAGATAATTAACCATCATATGTCTCTGACGCGTCGCGAAGTACCGTTATCGACGTTCGAATCGAGCGCGCGTCGGCCTGGCTCGCGCGCCGCCGCGTTGCGATTGGCCGTCACGGCGCGCTCGCGTCGCCGATTCGTCATAGAACGGCCAATCGGGCGGCGTGCCGCCAATTGTCGCCGGTCATGTGGAAGGGGCCTGCGGCAGCAGTTCCTCTCGAGCTCCGCACGGTCGTGAGCGCGCGTCGTTGGGTTCTCTCGAGTGAATTTTCGCGGTATACATCGTGGTGCTCGCGTGTCGACCGTCGATTTTTCCCCCTGGATATACCGTCGCTTCGGGTGCCCCGTCACCGCCGACGCTTCTCGCGAGGACGGACACGCACGAGCGCGAACGAGGGAACGTTCTTCGAGGTACGTTGCACGCGGCGCGCCCGTGCTTCTTCGTCGGTTTATCGCCGGGCACCCCGGGGTACCCTGAATTGCGTATTTAAATTTGGAGGTGACGCCGCGTGGCGTCGTACGCCGCGCGCTTCGCAACGGGCCACGGGCCTCGCCGGCGATGACAGCGTGTGTACCCCGTGCCCCGCATTTGTTGCCGGCCGGCGACCGGGACGGTCAAAACCGGCACAATCCCGACGCCGATGCCGATGCCGATGCCGATGCCGATGCCGCCGCCGGTCCCCCCCGATCCTCGGCGCGATAGACGCAGAAAAAAATGCGTCCTACGTCGCGACGGTCAGCGCGCTGCCGTTATCGCGAATAGGCGTAGAGATCGTTTCCGTGGCCTACAGCGAGAACCGAACCCGATGACGTTGTACCGCTTTCGGGGTCCACGCCAATGTTCCTCGCTCTTTGTTTCTTTTTTTTTTGGCCCGTTTCTTTCTCTTTCTCTCTCTCTTGATCTTGTAGGATATAAATGAATGTTACAAATTCTATATATATTTTTTCTGTCTCTTTCTCTTTCGTGGTGATCGCAGGGAACTAATTGCGTCGATATTGAATCAAGGCCTGCTCTGCTCCAGGTCTTTCTCGAACATTCGATGAGCTCTTCGGTTTCCGCCTGTCGTGCGAACGAAGAAAAAGGAAGTGGCGGTCTCTGTTCGAAGGGGCCGAGGGAAGGAGAAAAGGACCGTGCCTCGCGCGTCAGCGTCATGCGAAGCGTGTACGAAAATATCGTGTTGTGAAATCGCTGTATTGTGTATATTAGCCTGTCGTCGTCCTCGTCGTTGCACTGAGAAGTCGCGTTTCGCGATTTCGTCGAGTATGACTCGCGCCGACCCGTCTCGCGATCGAATTCAATGCAATTCCAATAAGTTTGACAAATACGCGAGAGTTCACGTCTCTCTCGCCTTCTCGCATTTTTCTGTTGTCCAGTAGTTAAAACCTGGAGCATTATGTAGAGAGATTCTCTGTTCAATTTATAATATCAAAATCCGAAATACTGATCTTAATGATCAACTTAATAGCCAATTAGTCATGAAGTTTAATGACGTACAAATCTTTTTTCGTCCAGGGAAAAAAACGCTTCTTGAATCGCTTCCCGAAATTAAATACATTGTCTGCCTAGCGGGTTTTGCACGTATACCTCAGTTTTCAGTTTATATCATGAGCATATAATAGAAAAATGTCGTATAATGTGATTAAATAAGACTAGGGCAAGGAGGAGCTATTTGAGTCAGTTAAAAAAAATGGATGAAAAAGATTTCAAAAAGTTCTAAGAAACCAAATAACCCATAACTAAAAAAAACTCCTCCCCGAAAATTAGAAAGTTCCTTCCTGTCTTGAAAACTTTCTATCCGATTTCTTCTTTAACTGACTCAAATAGCCCTTCCTTACCCTACATTCTTTAAAGTAGGTTTTCGTGGGCAGTGAAATGCAGCAGCAGTGAGCAGCAGTTTGATAATTTCCCAGAAATGTTTGACTCACTTCCGGCACAAATTTTTGCTCCTCATGAAATTGGTCCTATACATCCAATACTGAAGCCCGAATTTCGAGCAGCAAAAATTTGCGCCGGAACTGAGCCAAACATTTATAGGAAATTAAAACTGCTGCTCACTGCTGCTGCATTTCACTGCCCATGAAAACCTATCTTTATAGTTGTAGAATGACTCACTTTTTATTTTACATTGTTATCTAGCTGTTCAATAGGTTTGTTCTTTTTCGAAGAACTTCCTGAACTGGTATACACTAGTGCAGTAAGTTAGAGTGAGACAAGAGGTTTGTTCGTGTTACCTGAAATCCCTAAAAGTTCTTAAAACGAGATAAATATACATTTGGACGTTAGAAAGAGAGAACGCGGAGATTCCAAGTCCAAAAAGTATATAGGCAACAAGTAGACCTGAGTATATTTTGTTTTCTCTAACTTATCGCACCAATGTGCATCAGTTCAGAAAGTTTTTTGAAAATGAATAGACGTTATGTCGTTTGAAATTTCACGTTAAATTATAATTGTCTTACACAAGCATGTTAAAAAAATTCGATAGTGCTGAAAAATCGGGCGCCAGCCACGAATGACCGCTATGGCGGTCAACATGTTAGCCCTTCAAACTGCGGAGACTCGCTATGTACAGCTAAGCATTCTTTGTGTACGAAACATTTTCGCACGTTACGCGAGTCGTTTATGTATTATATAAACTTATTGTTAGCCAAGTCCCTACGTTTCTACGTCAGCGATATTAAAATCATCTTCAGAAAGGAACAAAACAAAAGCCGAGCGCCCAAAAGCGTCAATAACTCAACGAGCGTTCTTTATGGAACGCTTATAAAGGGCTGATAAAGGCTGCATTCGAGGAGCGCGCTATTAGCGCTATTGCATCATTCTGTCTTTATCGCTCATCAGGTGTAAAACAAGGATAGAACAAGCAAATAGCGCTAATAGCGCGCTCCCCGAATCCAGCCAAAGGCTCAAAGGATTAAAGGGCAATTTTCAAACGCGATCCTTTGAAACTCAAAAATATTTTGACGCTCAATCTCTTTAACTTTTATAGAGAAAGTAAAGAGCGGAGAAACTCAAGCTGCAAAATATTTAAATTCGGTTACCGAGATGAAAATATGTATAATAGTATAATTACTAAGATAGGGTTTATTGAACGCAGCTAATCTAAAAGCTTGAGTCGTGGTAACGTGACATTTTTATAATATTTTAAATCAAGTTTCGTATCCTTGGACCTAAATTATGCCAATGAAATTATTATAATAATTTAAATCTTTTTATTACAACAGACACAGAACAGTTGTGAAAATAACACTGTACATAATATTTGGTATTTGTCATACCCCGCCTTAACGATGCCGTAAGTTAAGGATTTTTTACATTGAAAAAGCAAAGATCATATTTAACACTCTGAAGCGGTTTTTCTGTCAAGTGTCGTATCAAACGTGCGATACGAGTACGAGATGGGAGGAGAGTCCGGGACCCTCGAAACACTAACTGACACGCAGATCACAATTTCGCCTTCATGATTCAGCGAGCGCTTCTTTTTATCTCGGCGTGCGACACGGATCCGAACACCGGACCGAGGCCGATAGCAACAGGGGCGAGAGATTATTGCGGAAATCAGTACGGATAATGCATAACCGTAAGCATAGCCGTCGGCGCTATGCTTTCGCGGAAGGAAGAGAGAAGGGGGATATTTCCCCGACGGCCTTATGATGCAATTAATTCGCCGATCGCGTGTCGTCGCGTCGCGTCGCGTCGCGTGTTGTGTCGTCTCTATACGTATTTATAGACTCTCTCGAAAGTAAAGCGCGCGCGTCCCTCTCGACGTTCGTAACCAAACGTTGTTAAGGTGATACCTGAACGCAGCACGAGGTAATCGGATCTATCTATCGCTTGGGAACACCGTTACCGGGGTCTCGTCTTACGCTGAATTTAAGCGAATTATCGTGACGCGGAACACGAATGCACGTACGTACATTGCCAGTGCCAGCGGTTCATCTTCTTTACCCGCACTCTTTTTTTTAAAAACATTGTTCCGTTATAGTCGATTTAATCTTGCCCCACTTGACATTACTGAAATTTAAAATGAGATAAAAATCAAGTGTCATTTCTATTTTCACGATTTTGCCAGTTTTCCGCTTCTCGACGACGTTATTCGCACGAAACCTCGCGATGCAGCTTGCGAGGTGCCGACGAAGTAGGAAAATGGAAATGATCTCGGCATTCCGGCGAGAGAAAAGATAACGGAAAACGGGTGCGACTAGTACGGCCGAAAGAAACGGGTCGGACCTGCGATCTGATCGTGAGGTGTCTGCGCAAGTTTTTCTTTTTTCTTCGTCAGGGCGATCCTACGTGGCAAGAATTATCGCTGCGCCGCGCAAGAAGCGAAGAAGTGGGCTTTCAAGAAATAACATTTATGTGACGGGTGGTTACGGCGTTAATCCCGGCAACCGCTGCGATAGTATTTAATTCTTACGCACAGCTGCACGGTTTTCATGTAATTCGAAAGAAGCCAAGTGAATTTGTATATAACGTAAGCACGCAACAGCGTCGGCGAGTCTCTGTATATAGTTTTGTAATAAGACGAGCGTGACTCTCTCCGCAGGAATGTTTTACTCGAGACAAGATTTTTTAATTAATTTTTTGCCATTTTTATCGATAGAATTTAAGCGAGATAGTGCCCGCGAGTTCCCGTACATAAGACTGTAATGAGACAAGCGTGACTTTTTTTTTTTTACAAGGAACATCTTACTCGAGATAACACTTTTTAAAATAATTTTTTGCTACCTTCGGCGATAGAAGATAAGAAATTAATGAATCCTGTAAGTTTTGAACGGACAGTTGCCGACGCACTCTTCAGAGGATTAAAAAACGACTGTGTATAAAGTAGAAATTACCGCTGCGCGGAAAGCTATGCAAAAACGACATTCAAAAAGGAGGCGGCGGGTTTATAGTGGTATTAGTTGCAGCAACCGCGGCAGTAACGTTACAGCAGATATAATAGACGTTTTTTTTTAATATTCTAATAACCATAATTTTGCGCTATTGCAAACGTCGTGTGCCGTACGGCGTGCACCACGTAGTTCCGTGGTCCGCTGGCTCTTAGCTACGCTTTCCACGTTCCTTCCCGCTCTTCTTTCTCTCGTCGCGAAGCGCGAGCGTAAAAATCGCCGCGTTTCACGTACGGAAAGCGCGAGAGAGCGCAAGCTGGAAAGAGCAGTCCATGGCTGCGTTCCCTTTGGACGCTTTCGTGCTGAAAGCGTATTCTATTTCTCTTTAACGTATAATGCTTGCAATAAAGATAGAATACGCTTTCAGCACGAAATCGTCCAAAGGGAATGGCGGCCCATAGGTATGTAAGAATCGCGAGCGCGAGCGTCCGCAAAGATGTGTCGCGACTTTCGGGGCCTAAACGGAAACGCCGAATGACCGGGCCCCGGGGGAATTCGCGTACCCGTATGCATCGTTTGTTCTTAAATAAACGCTCCGTCATTACTTGAGATAACTATTTGCGTAACGAGCAATGTGCGTCGGCGGCTCTCTGTTGCCGAGGCGAACGAACGAACGGCCGCACCACCGGCATGACGCGTCCCGTGCCGGCTAGTTAAACTTGCCATTTATTACTTCAGAATAATTACGAAGCGCCTATCGCTCTTTTTAACATAAGCCTTCTCTCTTTTTTTTCTTCTACGCTCTGTCTTTTTTTGTTATACTCGAGCGAGCTATGTGCGCGAGTGCCATTTTGTGACTTAAGAGACTTCTCACGTGTCTCAAGCAACTTATTCGTCTTCCATATCCGCGCGAATCCCAAGGTTAAGCCTGAGATGAGACGGTCGGGAAGATGTCTTTTTACTCCGAAAAAAGTCTTACGGTACTTTCTATATATAAAGTGACATATAAGTTTCTCTCTCTCTCTCTCTCCTTTTTTTTTAATTTTTTTTTTATCTTTTATAAAATATGTCTGTTCCACGGGTTTTGGATGATATAAAAATATCCATCCACAGAATAATAAAAAGTTACCAGAAGTTAACCACTTCTCAAAAATAATTACAACTCTCGAGGAATTATTCGAAACTCGAAAAAAATTGTCACATTGACATTCAGCAGATTCTTAATTTTTTTACGCTTGATTGTCAAAATTCTTCGAAGTGTATTAAGAATTCAGGAACTCTTTGTCGTCGAAGAAATGTCAGGGCTTTATCAATTATATCGAAATTCTGACAGTTTCTCGTGGCTATTTAGAAAGATTTGTTTTGGAATCCCCCCAAAAAAAGAGCCCTCTTAAATCGTGACGTACACAAAGATTTATTTTGTCGACGCGACTCTTGCAACGTAACCGGCAACAACTGTCGATCGAGCGCAAATGTTCCATTTACTTTTCGCGATCGCGGTTTCATTCATGCACTCACGACTCCGGGGTCCCGTGCAATTCCTTTTTAGGTCACGTGTCTGGTTTCTCGGGTGTGAAATATGCGCCGCTGCGCCCCGACGTTTTCGTATGTAAATCAGTAGTAAGCCATTACAAGCAGTCATTCAGTCGTCGATCCGCGCGAACAGAGGAGATTTATAGTTAAAGATCCTCCCTCTTCTCTCCCTCGCAAAAGTGTATGCCAAAAGTGCGAAGTATATCAATGATACAATTCCGTCTTCTATATACTGCACTTGCCCTTGAATAACGTTCTCTAAATTCTTTACAATTTCCGTGCGTTTTAGCAAATCTATATTTTTTATCTTAACTGGAAATTTCCAACTTTCTGAGTCTTGTTGTCTCGGAAAGTCACCATTTCCGTTGCCACCCTCTGAAACCTCTGGACTCGTTATATGTCTAATCTACAAATATCTCGTCGTTCTACATTCTCGAACGTATCCATACCTCTTGGAACATACGCCGCCGGCTCCGCAATACACCCGAATCTCTTACGTCTCGGGATATAATCGAGAGAGACTGGGCTTTCTCTCTCTTTCTCTATCTCTATCTCTGTTTCTCCTTTTCTCGCTCGCACATATACACGTGACCGCCCCTGCGCGGTTCTCCTGTGTGTAACTTTGGTTTAAAATTAACTCTCCCTCTTACTCTTCGCGACTGGCACCGAGACGCGGCACTCGCTCTGTGAAAATGAAAAAGAAAAATACCGGGAGGAAGGAGGAGGAAGAGGCTCGCCCTTTTTCCTCCTTCGTCCTCTCTTAGCTCGCGTGACGAGCATGCCATGAGAATTCCATCGTGTGCTCTCCGACGAACTGAAATTGCGCGGCGCGACGGGCGTTGGTCGCCCGTCTTTTCCGTCGCGACGTCTTTTCAATGGAGACGCCTCGTGGAACGAAGCAGTCGCATTTTTAGAAAGGATACTTTATTTAGGATTGCTTTTGAACTTCTTAATGTTCGTGAGAAACGCGATATTGCGACAGAGCGTTAACGCGACGACGTGTTAGAATGACATTGACTATTATAATGATAGCCATTTGATTTTATATCCGTATGCCAATTATTTTTTTTACATGCAAACCTGTGTATCTGTGTGAGAAACAACACCAAACAGCAACAAACATCCTTATCATTTTTGCGATAATACTCTTTGTAAAATAAATAACTCGAATATCGAAGATTTTCTCTTTCATGAGTCGAGAATTTAAGGATTTGTTAATTTAACGTTAAAGCCGATTAACTCTATATAACAGTAGGTTGAGGAAAGCTTAACGTAGTGATTTAAGAAAATTCTCTACAGCTACTTTGCCAACTCATTAAAGCACCTGAAAAACTAGTTTGTAAGCTATATTTTTCTATTGTCCTGTATCGATGGATGGTTTCAACGTGTAACGATTTAATAAAAAGGATTGATCTGTACGCGTATTTTTCGAAATTCATTAGAACCAGCGTGTAGTTAGAATTTTGGGAAGGAGAGGGGGAGGAGTTGTGCTTATCGACGAAAGCTGCCGGAAGGGGCGAACGTCTCCGTGCGGATTTTACATATCGAGATTCTCTCGGTGGGTCTCCCTCGCAAGGTCAACGTCCCGAGACGCGAGACATATGGCAGCGAAACGGCGCGGGATATTATTATCCGAAAATCGCGCAATATCATCGAGTTATAGCCGCTCTCTTCGGGGCTTGTCCACGCGGATTCTCGAAGCGATAAAGCGCGTGGGAGAGAACCTCGCGAGTTCTGGCACGAGTTCGCGTTGGTGGCAAAAGAGACTCGGGACGAAATTAAGAACGGGTTGTTAGGCGAGCGCTCGCCGCGTGGGCTGCGCCTTTTTTTAGCGTCCCTTAACCAGTTTTCACGTCAACGTTTTCCTCGCCACTTCGGCCAGGTGGGCCGACGGACGTTTCTATCAGCTGCTCTTTGCGCCTTTCTACGATTTTTCTTTTTTACCTCCCTCCCCCGGACGTGTTCTCATTTTGCTTCAATCCTGCGGCAGTGGCGAGCCAACATTCGCGAGCGCATCTCTGCAGAGAACTCACCCTTTCGCCTAGAATTTGAGAAATATTTTGCACTTTAGCTTTAATTTTTATAGTGATATAATGTAATTAATTTTAATTATATTTTTCAAAAGTTTGAGATTGACGGAAGTATCCAAGTGACCTTTTCGACAAGTGGAAATCTTAATAGACATAGCGCGTAATGAAATTTACTACCTCTATGAATTTAGTACATTAATAAATAATATTAGACTAACGTAAACTGATAAACAGTCAGTATTAATTAGCGATGTTATTATATTTTAGCAGCTCGTTTATATTCGCGAGCAGGTTTACGTAACGAATACGGATTTATTACGCCAAATTTCATTAATCTAAATTACCCATTACATTATATTAATTAAAATTAATTAGTTATTCTTCGGTTAAAATTGATCGTGCTAATTTTCTGTTTTCTATTAAACAATATAATATAAAAAAGATTATTTTATTCGTAATTAATATATGTTGCGCTTTATCTCATTCTTTCTTCATAAAAATTCTTAGCTTCAGAATTACCGAATTGCTGAAGTCTCCTTCACGAGCCAAAAGACCAAGAAAATGCAGTTGAGATTTTTGTCGCGCGAATATTTAACAAATAAAACGTGAGTATGACAATCGGGTCAATTTCCAGGTCCATTTAATTTCACGGTAACGTCGTGGCGACAGAAAAAAATCTTTGACGCCAGAACGGAAGTGTCGGAGTCTCGTTGTCCTCGTTATCTCGCCACCGCTGCAGAATCAAATGCGAAAAGTGGAAAGAAAAGATGCACTTGCAAACGGCCGAGCCTTCCTTTGTCACGCGAGTATTCACCGAATAGACGTATCGAACAGGTCGATCGATTCGACGATTTCCGAGGTCCATCCAATCGCACGGGGGTTGATTCTCCGCCAACTGTCGCGGTGCACAGGTGGGTGGTGGCGGTGCGTGGTTGGGGCGGGGAGGAGGAGGAGAAGGAAGAGGTGGAGGAGGAGGAGAGGAGAGTGCTCCGGGGGCTCTGGACTAGATCGATAATGCATCTCTTGGCGGGCGTAGTTCCTCTTAGTCACCGGAGGGCGATCGCACCTGCGAGGAGGCATTCCTCGTTTTAGAGCCGCTCCGGTTCGCGAGAGAAGGTCCCGCTCGCTCGTGTCGGTCCGTCTCGCCGCGTATCAACGTGTGTACGAACGTGGGGTAAAGCGATCCGGGACAGCCGCGCGGAATATTAACCGCTCGACCCTTCGAAACGTGATAGCTCGTGTCCATCGTGTTCGGATTTCCGAGAATCCTCCTCGTTCGATAACTCCTTCGATACGATTCCCCTTCAGAACATCCTGCAGGTACGTAACGTGTCCTTTCGCTACGTGAACGATGCGAGTGAGCGGGTGGTTTTCGAGGGTTGATCCGCGATACTCCCTGAGTAAAAAATTGCGCTGTAACTATCATCTTATCTCAATGTCGCGTGCAATGGCACAATGACTTTCGCAATATGGATCCGAAAAACGGTGTGTCTCCTTCGAATATTGCAAGCTGGTAATCTGGAATGAGATATTCTCATGCGGCTCCCGTACACCACTTTTAACATTTCCTTTTTATTCTTACAGTTTTAATCTGTTACGCTGAAAAATTAAGTTTAACCCGCAATTTTCATAAACAGTCGTCTTCCGTTAGTTTCTAGTGAAAGTATCGAAAATTTTACGAATTATTCTCGATGATTACGCGATCGTGAAGTAAAGTTACAATATAATTTGTGCAATGTTTGAAGTAATCGTTGTAATAAGGATGAAAAGTGAACTTGTAATTTGCGAGATTTAGTTTAAATACGACTTTGAATTGAAGTATCTTACGGATTGTAAATTTATGCAATTCTTGATGCTAAGTTGTTTGCTTTAAGTAGTACAAGAAGAAAAATATATGAATTTGTCGTTAAAAAAACTTGAAAAAACATCGAGATTGAAAATGAAATGTGTCATGTATTTGATACCACTCAGCATTGGTATTTTCGTAAAATAAAACACAATAGAACAGAACCTAGGCAAGTTAATAAATTATTAGAAAAAAGACGTGCTTACAATGTCACGTTTACTCACTTCACTTTCCTGCAATAAAAAGTTACGGAGTGGTACTTTGTTTCTTGATTTGATACGATTTGAGATGTATACATAAGAAATGGTATACCGACGAATGTGGTTTTTATCTTACGTTAAATGAAAGTAACATGACATAAGAGATACGTATAACATAACGAATTCATTCGTTAATGTCAGCTCTAACATCTTTTACGCTTATTCCAGAACCTCCTCAGCATGCACAGTTCGAACCGGATAATGTAGTGGACACTGATTCCGAGGACGAGTGGAATTACTATCGGCCGAACGAACAGGAATCCGCAGCGGCAGCTGTTGCGCCAGACGAATCTCATAAAGGCGTCGAGGAGCAAAGTACACAGGAGAATCCAGAGTCTGTCGCGAAAGGTAGCTCGGAAGTTGAGTCTCCGGAAACAGAGAACGATATTAAATGCGAAGAATTAGTGAAAGATACCTCCTCGTCTGAGCTTATCAACACCAATGTAAGTATTTGTCTTGTTGTCGCTTTTCTCGCCTTCGTCGATAGAAACATTGTCGTTCGATGCAAAAGTACATATTTTAAATTATACCGATGTGCTTTTAGATAAGCGACGAAAAAAAATCGAGCGAACTGGAAAAGGATCAGATTCTCCTAGATCTACAGAAAGAGAAAACAGAACAGGATAACATGGATTTCCAATTGAATCCGGAAGCAGCCGAATTTGTGCCGTTGTCACCACCGTTAATGGGTCCCAGGGTCTTCTTGGAGGATTTTGCCCTTAGTGGCTCTCCTCTGAAGCAACCACAGGCAATGGATGATATTTCTATACCGAGCCAGAGCGAATTTGATAAGGAAGTGTGTTACCGACCAAAGGAGATAGGCGAAGAATTCGCGCATGAAGAACAAGCAGATCTGCAGAATAATGGTTCGCAGAGTATGGATGTATCCGAGATTTCGTCAACCAAAGCCGAAATGGGTGATGATGAATCTATGATGCATGTCACGTCTACCTCGCAGTGGCAAACGAATATCTCTTCTCAATGGAATGAAAAGACGGGCGACGATGCGGGATCCGATTTGGAGGAGGACGATATTGTCACCAAGAATAATCCCATGGCTATGTCGCTCACTCCAGGTAATTTCAAGGCGGCATTCGAGAAAAGTGTCGATCTAAATGCCGTACACATATTGGACGACAGTTCAGATGGTGCTGAACAAGTGAACACGCCGCCGCGTTCACCCAAGCCGTATGCAGACGAGGATCGCGCGCACACACCCCTCTCGGAGGACAAGAGCCCGAGCGATATCCTATGCGCGTCAACACCACAGCCCCCAGACGATAACTCTGTGTCCACTATGAGCTCTGAGATTAGCTCCGAAACGAAGACCTCTTCTCTTTCAACAACAGTGCGTTACAAGGAAAAGTTGAACCGTGAACCTATTATAATTACCACGAAACCACCCTTTAGCTCCTTCGGGATAAAAGTAATGGAATGTTTGCCGGTAGAACTAGAAGGATTTCATTACTTCTCTGCTGAAATGAAACATGATGGGTCAATACGGTCCGAAAGTTCCATAGAAGAATGTGAAGAAGACGCAAAATTAACAAAGGACGAAGAAGATGCAAAATTAACAAAGGACGAAGAAGATGCAAAATTAACAAAGGACAAAGAAGACGCAAAATTAACAAAGGAGGAGAAAGAAGAAAAGATAAAACAGTTATTTTCACTCTCAGATGATGCAGATACGGCTCGCATTATGAAACAGGCAGCACAATCGTTGCAGAATTCTTCGCAAATCATAGAAAAGGAAAGTATGGAGTCCGAAGTGCCGAAAAATCTTCCAGATTCAACGAATCATTTAAATTTAAATGACGCAATACACATCTCAAAACAAGATGTCGTGCCACAGTCATTATTATCGGAAAAGATATTTCCAGAAACGGCCTCGGGTACGGAACAGACGCACTATCACGCTAATTTGGACTCTGCAATTATCTCTGAAAAAATGGATACTTTTAGTCAATCGTTTAAAACCGAAAGCAGTCAATTGAATCAATCTAACCGGACGGATTGCTATAAATCAGAAAACTCGATGCCTCAACTTGAAAATGTTGATCCCGAGTTTGCACACGAAGATGGTTCTCAATTAGAAAATAGAAAACAGAAAGAGGTTGAAAACCTCCTCTTTTTGTGTGATAACGACGAACCGGACTTTGCAACTGAATTTATAAACCCCTTTTTATTTAATTCGATGCAAAAATTTAGCTTTGCGGAGGACAAGCTGCAACAGAAAAACAAGATGTTCATGGAACACGTACCGACAGAACCTACAACGTTGATCAACAAGCCAACTGAGCAAGAGCAAGCAAAGTTAATACCTGCAGAATTACTCATTGATGTTGATAAGGTACTCAACATAAATGTCGAATCCGAAAATATTCCTTCGAAAGAGGGAGAAACTGAGCCACGAGAAACCGCAAAAGCATCACCAGAAGATACCGCGGCGATAGACAAATCGAAAGAAGAGGTTACAGGAATCGCAGGAGCATCGGTGGGAGCCGTCGTCGCTACAACGGCGGCGGCCGTCGCCACTGTGAGCCCGATCAAGGCGAAGGCGGCTACGACGACGAGCGCAAAACGTCCAACGAAAACTACGACGAAAGCAACAACAGCATCGACAACGAAAACGATAACGAAATCCACGCCAACCTCGCCCTCCAAAACGGTCAGCGCGGCCATGCGAGGAACTACGACATCACCAGCACAATCGGCTGCGAAAAAACCCGCTACGAGTACCGCAACTCGTCCCAAGCAACTGGACGGATCAACCAAAGCGGCGATCTCGAGCACCAGCGGTAAAACCACTGTCACAAAGACAACAATAACTACCAAGGCAGCGACGACGACAACAGCTACGAGAACCAGCGCTTCTCCACGTTTGAACTCTGGTACAACGAGACCAAAAACTACCACTACCATCTCGTCGAAGGTGAACAGTGGCATATCGAGCGAGAAGAAATCGACGATGAGCAGTGATGCGAAATCCGTCAGCAAACCTGCCACCACAAAGCCAACGAGCGCTACTCTTAGAACAACAATCACTAGTACAACCGCGAAGACCACTTTAGCCAAAACATCGTCAACGACCGCGAAAACATCGCCATCCAGTGTAACGTTGAAACCAAGGCCCGCGTCCGCGACTGCAGCTGCTAAGATCACATCGATATCGAAACAGCCGGCGACCGGCGTCAACAGCGCGTCGAGACCCAGAACCGCGCCGACGACCAGCACGATCAAGCCGCGCGAAAATACCGGTAGAACGATCACGGCCACGACCACTAAATCGCCGTTAATCGATAAACAGAGTAAAGAGACGGTCAATAAGCAAATCTCCCGTTCTGGGGCATCAGCGCCCAAGATCAGTGGTCGCACTTCCGCGCCCACCGGCACAACTGGCGTTACGAAGACACGCACATTTACTGGGAAATCGACTGGGAACGCAACCTCGCCAACAAAGAAAACTCTGACCTCGAAGACTGCCTCCAGGACCTCCTCCACCGCGACGAAGCGATTACCCTCGAGCGAGACCAAGGTATTGCAGAATGGAATTCCCAAGGAGGACGTGACCAAAGCCGCCGTCATAACAGCAACGAGCAAACCCGAGGACGACGTGCCGCGGAAGGACACATCGCCGGTGAACGTGCCGACCGATAATCAGCTGATCGCCGATTGAACGGTCGATCGGTAAGCTGCGAACTGTCCGCCGCTGTCGCGCAACACACGTCGGCCTAGGGATTACGCGTCGCGGGTTTACGTGAACCGATACATAGGTTCCTCCTTATTATTATTGTTCAACGGACAGAGCACGACCGCGCGTCGGGACATCCGCTGGAGTAGTGTTTAGGGAGATATACATGTATGTTGAACCGGAAAAATTTTTTATTGTTCTTACGTGAATGCATACATACGTGACAGAGATATTCAAACTATCAACGAGAGAGTGAGGCATACCCTAAACATTGCTTTCGACAACTGCTGCCTTATCGCAATAAGGGGGGATCGACAGTCTTGTTATGTAAATATAATTGGATGCGTTTTCACACGTCATTACTTTCAACTGATCCGCGGGCCCGAGTTTGTCTGAGAGAAGAGTGCCTCGTGACGGCCTGAAAAATAGACCTTCAACTCCGATATGGCAGTACGTTAATCTTTAACCTTTAACGAAACTCGATAAAATATATGGATTTTTTACAATTTTTTAATTTTATATGCGCATTATAATTGATAACGATTACTCGCGACACAATTTTACTCGAACGACAAAGGGAAAAACATGGAAAAGAAAAGAGGAGAAGAGGGAAGCGTATATTTATTCTCGTTTGTTCCTATTTTTGAAGTTGAATTCATTGCGAGATATATATTGACTCGTAATCATGATATATGTAATGCTATCTAATCTATGTGTACAGCACCCTAATGGTTTAATGTGATACCTTACAGTACTATTAAATAAATTCGAATGATACACAAGAGGAGCCAGAAGAAGTTTATATATATATATTTGAGCGGAAGACGAGAAAACGAGCGGGATCCAAAGATTAAAAGGGAATCAGAGAAATACTATTTCTTTCTGCGGATATAATATTTCGGCCGCTCTTTTTAGATATTCTCTCACTAAATGTTTGGATCCCGCTTCTCGCGTTTCTCGACGCAATCAACGTCATCATTGCGCGCGCGCGTGCGTTTAAAGCTTTTATACACCGCACAAATTTCACAAAGGAAGGCTCAGACCCGAACTTCAGCGATTTCGAAACTTGGCAGGATTCACAGAAAAAGTTCTCCCGAATGTAATGATATCCCTATTTGGGTGCAGACGGTCAAGCGTTTCTGAAATATTTTAATAATTAATTTAGTAACGTCTTTAGTAGGATTGTCACGTATGAGTATTTGTGACATACGAGTAGTGGATATGGTCTACCTCATAATTTGTAGATTTGAGTTTAAACCCCACAATCAATTTTTTTTATTCTATAAACGTTTTATGATGAAAATAATTATTGTTAATATAAAGAAATAAATTATTTTAATATAAAAATTTGTATTATATAAATAGTAATATAAAATAATGTAATAGTTATGATATAAAGTCTACAAATTATGAGGTAGTTACCACAATTACTCGTACGTGAGTATCCCAATAAACTACTAAAGACGCTACTAATTTATTATAAAAATATTTCGGATAAACAGTTGATCATCTGCACCCAAATAAGAGGTATCATTATGTTCGAGGAACTTTCTCCGTAAATCCTGCCAAGTTTTATGGAAAACAGTAGAGCTCAGTTCTGAGTCTTCCCTTGTCAATTTCTTTTCTTTTGCGTTCGACGCTTCCACTGTTAGAGCACGCGCTCGGACCAACGACGTGATGAAACTTCGGTCGAAAACGGTTTCCGTCTTTTTTTTTTTTTTTTTTAATCCCGTTTGACTTACGATCGTGAAAATATCTCTTTCGTCTGATTTTATCGGAACCAAGACATGCCCGCGATGGTCTCTAAATGCGCCAAATAATCATTAAACAAGCGTTCCCGCAAACATGATGAGATCGATGTAATTAAAAAGATCGGCGATTCTTTTTAAGGTGATTTAAACGTTCGACGCGAGTCCTCTGTGTAAGGGACTCGCGATGCCGATCTGTACACGCACGCACAATATTCGATATGATATGCATTAAATGCGGCTTCGTATCAAGGAGAGAAAGAGAGAGAGAGAAAGAGCATAGCTTAGCGTTTTCACGCGCGTTTCGTATGCATGTTATTCCGATTTTCTTGTGTACGCGTATTTGTCACCATTTTATTCTTCTTTTTTTTCTCAGAATTCATAATTGAATAAATAAATATTACGTTTGAACAGTGTTATTCAGCATTACGTCCTGTCGTTCTCGCCTCACCTCGAACATCGCTGGGGAAATGGAGTAATGGACAGAAAGAAAAAAAAAGCACTCTTTACATTTCAATCTCTTTAATAAAGGGTGATGTTACGTGGCGCTATTTAAATTAAGAACCGGTTTTTACAGTCTTTTATACGTACGCTTGGCTTTAACGTCACTCTTGTTGGTGGATAGATGCTGAAAGAGAAAAAAGAGCGCGTAAGGCACGTGTACTTAGTCATATTGCGTCATTGTCATTTCATTTGTGCAGAATCGCTTATAACGTTGTCAATTATATCGGAATCACACTCACCACGACCATTCCGGTGTCTGAAAATTCGTAAACTCGGATTACTTTGACGTCCTTTGCCGCTAATGGGGAGGTGCTCACCGTTTTGAAGCCGTTGCCTTCTTTCGTGGTCACGCTCTGCGATATAAAATGTATAACGATTTAATTGTCGATTATACTTATTATAAAGAACGGCAACACTCGCGTCAAGCGCGATTTTTACATTCTCAAGTCCGTCGTCGTTGACCTTTGTATCCGTCGAATGTCACCGGACACCTTCCATGCTTTTATGCGAGAGGAATGGAGAAAGAAGATTCACTTCTCTATCATTTTAGCGCGCAAAATCAGCGTGAGGCTTGCAAATGAAACGCGAGAAATCAGATATTGTACGTAAAAGCTGTTTTTATCTAATCATTCGCCGTACAGAGAATAGTTCATCTAACGTTACCTTCTTTCGGAATATCAAATCTTCCTTTCCGAAGTGGAAGAAGATATTCCAAGTGGTAACTTTAGACGAATCATCATGTGATCGATGTCCGAGAGTAATTTTGAACCTTCTGTCGCATTAATTTTATCCTGTTCATATTTCATGACTCGACGTGAATCTTCGCTGAATACGCACGATTGAAGCAATACACTCTCGGTGGAACCCACCTGGAAGACGATGCCCTGGGTTGGAAGCTGCTCGTCATACTCCTCGCCGGGCTTGAAGGTGTTGGTGACGGTCTTGTCTTTCCTGGTGACCGTGACGACCCACTGGTCACCGTTCTGCTGGATCTCCACGATCGGCGTGGCCTGCAGGAACATGTCGGCGAGCTCGGCCTTGCCGAGGCTCTTGACGTAATCCTCGAAGTTCTCGCTCGACACGTATTCGTACTTGCCGACTATCTGCGCCATGGTTGAACGTGAGAAAATTGGCTTGGTCGCGCGCACAAGTCAGAATCTGAATCGCCGCTGAGGAAAGATGAACGACGCGCCGGGACGCGCCGGCTTTTATAACGACATCCGGCAGGGGGTGGGGAAACCCCCCCGTTTCGTTAAGGCATCTCGCCGGTCCCTCGCGAGAGAGCGAGAGGGAGGATACCGCCGGCCAATCTGTAGTCTGATTCCGGACAAAGTATTCGACGGATTATCGTCGACGGGCTGATAGACACCGGCCCAGTCTGTCTGTCCTGTCGTTTTCATCATCGCTGCTGATGTACCCCTCGCGCACGGTGCCCCACGGTGGTGGATGTGCGCGAGGGGCGGAAGAGAGCCGCATTTATTTGCGTCTGTGTGCGCTCTGGTCTGCTCGCGACTTACATCCTGCGCTGACTCAGTGAATTTTAATGTCTTTCTTAATGTCTTGGAAGCATCACCCTCAAGCGAGATGGTACGGAATCAATTTTGCCGTTACGTACGTTTATCTTACGTCAAAATTTCTATATGTGCTTTATTTCTAAAATTAAATACTTTAAATGACGATTGGTCGAATCTTCAAGAATCTCATTATTATAAAGAAATTATTTACGTTATATTGTAATGTTACTTCTATAAAAATACGAGTTGGAGGTATATTTTTTATCTTTCATTTTATTAGAAAACAATATGAGTCGAAAAAGTAAATACATGCGATTATCATTATCAATAGTGCCCTTCCCCCTTCTCTCTTTCTCTCGTTATTTAAACATTACTGTCAAGCCCAATATATATCAAATTGATAAAGCAATCGCTAAAAAGTGATACAATCATTCAAGTTCCAAGAGCCACATTTAATCGATTATATAATAAAATAAGGAAAGTTAACATTATACAAATAAGATCATAGATTTCGTCGCCGATAAAATAAGCAATCAATATTTACGATCGTATTTGCAAAGTGAATCAACGGAAATTTCAAGCTTCGATTAGTTAACAGTCATATCAATTGAATTGGAGGAGTAAGGTAGACCGATTTACTTAATTTTATCCGATTTATGTCTATCTTTGTCTAATTTGAAGAAAAAACAAAAACATTATATATATATGATTTAACTATTAGTTAATTTTTTAACAAATTAGAACAGCCTTACTTAATTTTTATCGTCTCGCGGTTATCGATAGTCTTCTAAACTTTATCGCATATCTGCCTCGAGAGTGGACCTTTTACTGAACGCGCAAACAATATCCGCGCCGCTTATCGCGCAGGGGGACAAAGTTAAGCAAACAGGTACTTAGATTTATCGAGGATCGATGGACTGCACGGACCGGCTGTAATTTGAATAACACTTGAGACGGAGCGTCGATCACGTTACGTTACAAAAATAATACACGTCACATATGTACGGTGCGCTAAGCCGCACCGAGATGTGTCACCTGTTTGTTAACATTTTTTTCCCCCGAGACCGATTACGCGAAGAGGACGGAAGAGGATTCTCGCCGACGTGACGGCGGTCTGGCGCGCGGAAAGTAAATGCCGGCGAAAAAAACGCCTCCGTCGGCGTTTGCGAGGATTCTTATCTAAATTTACTCCACAGATACGTTATAATTCGAGACACAGCGTGATGCACGTACGTATTTATATCTCGATCGTAGGTCAAGAGAACGGTTCCAGTAGCGACTGATCGCTCCGTGGTCACTAAATGAAGGTCAATGTTCACCGCTCGTTAATCATTAATAATCGTTGTTGAGAGACGTTGTTTCCGTTAATCAAAGGAAA
The DNA here is from genome assembly GCF_003070985.1 of Temnothorax curvispinosus. Classification (NCBI taxonomy): domain Eukaryota; kingdom Metazoa; phylum Arthropoda; class Insecta; order Hymenoptera; family Formicidae; genus Temnothorax; species Temnothorax curvispinosus. The sequence continues at coordinate 98,006 of NW_020212614.1, forward strand.
ACGCGTCATTCTCGTATTTATACGTTATAATTAATAACGAGGGAATAGTACGCGAGCGGAAAAGTTCGAACATATCTTTATTGCTGCGTACACTGTTAAATATTAAAGAAATTTGAACCAATACCTTGACTGAAATAACATTTTGTTATTTTGTAACTACTATGTGTGTCGAAATTTATTATTTCAACACAAACTATTGTTTTAACTCTATTGATTTAATTAAATTAACATTGCTTTAGTTAAATTAACGACATATTGAGTAGGAGCAGTGGCGATCTATATAGGGATAAAAATGGATAAAAATGACTGAAATTGAGTATAATTTGACTACGAATTTAACAGAGTGTAGGGCGTTCTAAAATCCTCCACTAATTTCGACGGTTCTTCGACTAAATTTCAGGGTCAATTTTACGATCTTTCGGGATTCCTCGTCCATAAGAATAACACATTCGTAAGTTTCGAGTAGAGGAAACCTTCTTCTTCCTAAATTAAAAAGGTTTCAAAGGCTATGAATTGTACGAAAAATTGTCATTTCTCGTACGCAGGAAGCGGTTTCCCTTCCCAAACTATTGCTCGAAATCGAAACATTAAAATCGGCAGTCCTAGAATATAAAATATTGGGCCATTCTGAGGTTTTACAGAGAAAAGGGAATTATATATATCGTTATTAATATATCCCCGCAATAGATATTCCAAGACAAGCAGCCTCAATTAGCAGCTTCAAGAGCGGAGAGGAGCGTCAAAACAGTTTTCATTTTCTAACGATCTCTCCACGCCCATGCATCGAGACTTTATCTGCGATTGTCGACGCAAATGCTGTTATTCAATATCTGCCGGTGAGCCGATGCCGGCTTACTGCACTTAAGTATACGTGCGAGAAGCGACGTTTGATCTCCGATGCATCGCGTCAGTCGCTGATACGGATAAGAGGCATTTACAAGTAAGCACTTGGCCGCGCCCTCCGGCGCTCTTCAAGGACAAGAAGGAAAGGGGAGAGAAAAGGGAGAGAACTCCTCGCGGAGATCCCGCGCCTGGTCCCGCCACTCCCGTCGCCGTTCCAAACAGTTCCAAAACCACTATTACGGCCGCATGAATTGACAGCTATAATTGCCGGTGATGAGCGCACATCAAAGACGGTTGGACGACGCGACGCGAAGACCCCGGGGCTCTCGGGTCTCCGACGCGCCAGGTCACGTGACGTCCCGTCCGTCTCACGCGCGGGATGAATGAGCTCGTTCTCCATTAAGAACGCGCGATTCTTTACGTTGCGGGGACGCGCTCAATTGAATTTATTGTACCTACGTGTGTATAAACCGTCCCGTTTGCCGCTGCGGTTTGCGAACAATCGCGCGATCGATAGTCGACGACGCTCCATCCGCCCTGTTACGCCCGCTCAAGATTCGACAATTTCTCCTCCTCCTCCTCTACCCCCTCGACGTTACAAAGTAGGACGTACTGTAGTTTATATATGCAAGATACCCGATATACGATCGGCAAAAATTCCATTAACATTAGAAATACCCGACGATTAATTTCTATTTAATACTAGAACAACCGCAATCTCGTCAAAATGACGGATTTCAAATCTCTCGTTTTAAGTTACAGAAATTATTAAGGTGCTTTTGTTGGGATTTATGTTAACTTTTATCGCGATAAAAAAATGATTTTATATGCCTATTTATTTTCCATTAACCGCTCTAACTTCAAAGTTCTGATATTTTCTTTTTTAAAAAAGGTGTATGAAGGAGGAAAGTAAATTGTTGAATTTAATCATTTAATGAGTCATTTCATAAGTAATGCGGTTTTTTAGAAATATTTTTGAAATAAAACACAAATAAAACAGACATTTCAATTTTAATTCAAAATATATTTTTCATTATTATTTACAACTTCTTTCTATCTTAATCTTAAATTTTCAATTCCCTGGCGATAAAAGTCTTTCAGTTTTGAACTAAAGAATAAATCAAGCTCCCTTGTATACTGCGTTATTTATAGAACGACTCAATAAATATTGCAGCAAAAGTCGTGGACAATTTCAGAAAATGCACCGTTATAAATTTGGATGATTTTTTTTTAAAAGATTACATATATTACTTTCACATCGACATTTAGTGTTAAAGACTAATATTTAAAGCCAAGAGAAGATACACGCCGTTCTGAGCGTTAGTCTGTAAAATCTACAAGTGACAGGACCCTAAACCCAAAGAGCAGCGAGAGTACAAATAACAATGTGTAATCATTTATTTTTTTTTTACAAGGAAATGTGCGAATCGATGACGAGATAAGATTCGTGCTCGGTCGAATTATCTATTTGGCAATACAGATAAACGGTGTCGTTAAAGTCCATTCGTATTACATAATGTATGCGATACAGAATAACAGTTCGATAAATGCAACTCGAAACTTCGTTCTTGTTTCGGTACGAAAAAAATAGAGGAAGACATAACGTGAAGGATTGTCTGACATAATAACAGTTTTATTTATTCCAATGCGTGTGTGCAAAAGATTGATTATATTACGAATCGATATACTTTGTTATTTAATGGACTATAAGATTCTTTGTCTGCCTTGCAGAATATCCATTTCAATAACAGTACTAAACGAGAAGTCTATTTTAAAATTACACAATCCATGCCACACTTCGGCGTCCAAATCTTTCGAGATCAGAGTTTGTGTAGCGAAAAGTGGGAACGTAGCATGTACACAGGTTTGGTTGATACAAAAAATTACGAGCAAAAGTTGATCAAATTATGTTGTAATTACTATAAGAACTAAGGTAATGATCGATTTCGCGACTTCGGCTCTCTCTCCATCTTTTGCCAACTGGCAATAGCTGGAAGTAAATATCTTTCGTGATATATCACAATCTATAAGACGCGACATTCAAGTTCTGAATAAATATGGAAAGCAATGACGAGAAAATCGCCGCACAAATCATCACCTTCCTGAAAGTTTTACATGTTGACTCCTGGGACAATCTGTATGTGTATACTTACTCAGTATTTGATCGGTTCAGCCATTATCGAAATTCGATAATCTAATTGGGTTTCTCAACTCGTCGGCTCACGTATAAATACACGCGTCTATGACTCGCTGCGCGGACACTACTGTCTCTTGATCTATTAAACTTTTATATGTTTCAGATACACATTTAATATGCAGAATACAAGTGTACGTACAGGTTGTCCCAGAATCTCCAACATTAATTTTAGTAAGAAATTGTTTGATAGACTTACAATTGAATTTAATTAGAACGTAAATCAAATTAGCATTTTCAGGTTAAAAAATCGACGAAATTGAAAAAAAACTTGTAAACATTATGCCGCAATTAAATGATAACACTTCACGCATTTAATTTTTTTTGGAATTTAACAGTGACGTTTTATTACTAAGAAGTTTGATTAGAAAGAAATTTAAGGGTACATATTGAAAAGTTGTAATAAATAGTAATCTCTCTCCAAACTTGTTGAAATGTTCTCAGGATCAATTTGTCAGAAATTTAGCATTAAAAGTAAGGTCGGAGATTTTTTAAGAATATTTTGTATCAGACACCTCACATTCTCACATATTTCCCATTTATTCTTGGAGCAATTATAATATATTCCAGGTTTAACAATAATTCTTTTTAATTTACGCGATCGAAAAGTCAGATTTTTACAAATATTTTAATACTATAAATAAAACAAGTTAATTCTACGTAAATTTTTTAAATTTATTTTTTAACTTTAAGAATTAGCTTGAGAATTAGTAATCTCAAGTTATGATTTAGACCTAATTATGAAAAAGTGCCTGGTGAATAATTTTAGATATCAGTTATTGCCTGAATTAATTTGAATTTTTTTAGATATCAAGTTGTGAAAAAAAATTATATTATTTTCACCGAGAAAACAAACAACGCTCCTAAAATATATCAAAAAAATCTGCTTACGTGCAAAAAGCTGGGTTATATCCCACGTAACATCTATATTTATAAATTAATAATAAATATTCTCACACACTAAATCTGGCAACGCAAAGGAGCTTAGATAAATGATTATTTATTTACATTATTTAGACGTCCTCTTGTAGACTGAGCGAGCCTAAATAAATTCGGGAACACTGTTACCGTTAAGTACAAGGCATTTCTATGCACGTGTGCGTGTGTTCGCTTATAATTTACATAGGCAGAACAATAATGGGATAAAAGCGCCAATGGCTACGAAAACAGGTAACATTATAGATGAGTCGTCTATCGAGTACGGGTCAGGTGTCCTAGGCCCACTCGTGTGTCTGCTACGCAAGGTAGTCTCCTCCTCCTCCTCTTGCATACCGTGATAGTCCTCCGGATCGGGCGGTATCGGTCCTAATTGCGGTACATCTGAGAAATACAGTGTATGCGTGAATACTTTATAACTAAATACTTTGTGAAAAAAATTCTTCTACATTAAAGCGAAGACAATACGAACCATCTAAAACGCCTTTCACAACAGCTATTGCATTTATTTTTGGATTGTCCCTATAGCCCTGTAAAATTACAAAATTAATGTATTCATATGCCATCGTATATAATACATAAAGATATATGCACATATGTTTATATACTACAAAATATATTAATCAACTCTACCTTTATAAACTCTACTCTTATCTTTCCTGCAAGAATGTCTGATTCTTCATCATTGTATATCAACTTTCCGCCCTGTACCCTGAAGGGAACATATTCGTCGTGCGCAACACCTCGCCCGACTCTCTCAAAGATGTCCAAATCGGTGACCACGGTATGATCGCCATTCAGCACAACGTCGAAGACCTGGAACAGAATTGTACATGAAACATTTGACGAAGGTAACAATTGTTTTCGACCAAGGATCAATCTGTCTAGTGAAGAAAACTCACCTTCATGTTCGGCGAGTTGAAGTACACCTCGCAGAACTTGAGTATCATAACGTAATTCCCATCCTGGCTGATCGGGATGTCGTAGCCGAAGGTGTTGTGGTGATAGCGCTCGGTCTGGTACAATATCTGGTCCACGTTGCTGATGCGCCCTATGATCAGCTGCTTGCCGTAATCGGAGGCCGTGCCGACCTTACCCAGGAGAGGATCCCTGACGTAGTGTATCCCATAGCTGTCCGTGTGCGCCTCGCCGCCGGCGTTGATCGCGTATATCACCTCGAGGCAGTACGAGCCGGGGACGAGCGCACCGAGCAGAAGCAACAGGGGAATCGGGAGGAGGCCATCGTTCCCCGTTGGCGACCGCATTCTCAGAGCAGTCGTGTCATTCGAGACCCTAAGATAAGATTCCAGCCGCCGTTCCCCGGCACGGCGCGCTCATAACTCGTCCCACCGCTTCTAATTGCCTTTGACGCTGCCGTTGTTGTTGTCCGGCACGCTTCGTGTCCGGGATCGCGTGGACTCGCATGGAATTATATGGAATCGCGAATTCCCGGCTTTATATCGCGCGCAATCGAACCCACATGGCACGGTGCGGCTTTAGCACTGGGCAGTGGGCGGCCGTATATACGTGGCTCGGTGCGGTGGCAGGGTGGCAGGGTGGCACTCCAAATACTCCAATACTGGTACCGCAACGTCCGCACTTCCGCAGTGTCCGCACTCCGCACCATTACCCGTTAGATCGCTGACTTACCGACGTGGCGCGAGGTAGCGGTTCGCGCGATGTCGAGATCGCTCTGTCGGGGGGCACTACCTTCTCGTATTTTCGCTTCAAAAACTTCAATAACAAAATAAATAACATAATAACATAACAAATATTTAGGAAAATTGCAGCAAGATGTAATTTAACTTAGAAACGATAAAAAAATAAAAATAGGAATAATAAGAACAAAAATGACTCGTTTAATAAGATGGAATAAGACAATAAGATAACAGAAACTATAAAGCTTATTATTAATTGTTTCTATATTTATCCCTAACACATATATGAATTTTCTCATACGTGAAAGGCCAAGCGGGGTAATAAATTACCCCAAACTTGTACCGCGTGTATAATGTTTCTATTTGTTATTAAAAAACTTTGTAATAGATAATTTTTTTTGCTCTTTAATAGGGAAGACGATAGTAGTCATCAGTTTCTGGTAGTAAAAAAAAAAAACAGTAAAAAAATTTCAAAAAACAAAACAAAAAATCAAAAATTTGGCTGAAATAACTTTTTTTTTTTAAATGCTGTAGTTTTTAATGAAATTCACCGATTTTACAAATTCCAACGGATTTTAAAAGACGAATAGACAACCTTCAAAGGCATGTAAGCGACTTTTTTGTTTCTTCAAAAAAACATTTCTTTGAACGTCTGAAGTAGAGGAAATGACGAAAAACTGTCGGATGGGAAAAATCGCAAGAAATGGATAGTAAAACAGATTCTGTCGATTATTATTTATTTGAAAGGTAGTCAAAAGTATATGGAAACAGTAAAATTAACTCGACAAAAACTTTACAAAGTTTTAATCAGTTTCTGTGCAAGAACAGCACAGGGTTATTCTATGCCCGTCACAAATTGCACGACGGCAGCGTTCACAATACGTTTTAACTTTTCTGTCGGCTGCCCTCGGACAAAAGCTACAGCGTGCAAGTTTTTTTGTATTTGGGGGATTCCTTGGTGGTGGTGCTTGAATCTCTACCATAGCCTCCATCGAGACACGCAAATCGCGACGGAGGTTCGGCACACACAGTCGTACCCGTAAGTGTGGTTCAATGAGACTTCTAACAAGTTGTTTCAAAAATTCTCTTCGAACCAGGTTTGGATTTTCAGTGTTGAAATTGTGCAAGATCAACGCGTTGATTCCTCCTTGATCGAGCATTCCGTACCAGAAACGCATAGGCCACCGAAGGGTGTTCCTTGCTGTGGTGTACTCGTGGCACATTTGATCGAAACAATCGGTACCTCCCTTGGTATCATTGTAAAATGATATAATGCTAGGCTTTAGCGTCTGCTGATCAACTTCTGCCTGCCAGTGCAAAGAAGACAAGAGCAACACAAATTTGTTTATCTTCGGTGTATATTTCACCAGCGTCTTTGTTCCATCGAAGAGAAATTGTGACGAATACACAGGGTCCGCAGCATGGAAGTGTTGAGGAATTTGACGTTTATTCTTTCTGAGTGCGCCTACCATCGTGATGGAATGTTGTGACAACATTCTATCGAAAATTTCTGTAGACGAGAACCAGTTGTCGCAAGTTATGTTACGCGAGGTTCCGTGCAGAGGTTCTGTCAATTTCCGAATGTAATAAGACGGTACGGTTTCAATGTTTTCTTTTTGAACTTTTCCCACGTACGGTTCTGCGGTGTACATGTAAAAAGTCCTCGAGTCATTGAGCATCACGATTTTAATGCCATATTTATCTGGTTTTGCACGGTGATAGACTTTGAAAGGGCATCGTCCTAGGAAAGAAATAAACTGTTCGTCAACAGTGCAATACGTGTCTGGACAATAAAAACTAGTACATTTAGAGATGAAATCCTCCCAAATCTCACGGATCGGTGCAAACTTGTCCGTCTCTCTACGTGTAGATCTTGTCGTTTTATCGTCGAAGCGAAGCATTTTCAGGAGAAATGTAAATCTGTTGCGTGACATCGTGCAGCGGTAAAGGACAGGCCCAAAGTCATGGGACCACATATCTTCTAATGGCGTACTTGCAGTTTTCTGTAGACCGGAAAGGTACAGAACTCCAATGAAAGCCTTCAGTTCACATAGGTCCACATCTGCATACGTCGCTTGTGAGACAGCCTCACTTTCCTTAGTGTCACGATACCGCTTTATTTCTTGATTGGTGTAATGAACCACTTTTTCCAATAACGCGTCACTAAATAGTAGAGACCATGCATCGAGCGGACTTCTCACGGATTTTGCTTCTCCGATGGGACCAGGTAAAAACGTTTTTACATTGCGCTGATGATCTGCTGGCCTCTCCCGCGCTGTGGTGTACCATTCATGTCCATCTTTTCCAAGATAGATGCTTCGTCTACGGTCACGTCTTGAACTTGCACGAAAAATAGGAAATCTTTTTCGCTTGTTGGTTGGAGGTCCAGCAGTATTTCCATCTTCACTCTGTAAATGAAATGTAAAGTAGTGTCCTAAACTTGAGCAGATATTTTTTGTTTTGAAAAGTTTTTGAATTATGCACGTTTTTTTGTTTATTGTTTCTTTATTTATTTATTTATTTAATATTAAATTGTATTATTTATTTATTTATATTGTATTTATATTGTATTATTTATGTGATATATTTATGTATCATATATATTATTGTATATTGTATTATATATATTTATATATTTATATTGTATTGTTCTGTTTATGTATATATTTTTTATTTATTTTTGATTATTTTTTATATATTTGTTATTTATTAGTTTTTTGATTGGAGTATATATTTTCTAGTACTTTTAACAATTTCGAGGGATTTTTTAATTAAATTTATCGAAATTTTCAGAATTCCAAAGTCAGGTTTTTTTGAAAATCTTTGGAAAGTTCCAGGAGTTTTCCAGGAGTTGGAAGTTCAAAGTTACAATTTCTAGAATTCCAAAATTTGGAAAATCAAATTATAAAATTCAAAATGAGAGGTAATTTTTTTCCAACAGTGGTGTATAAATTTTAAACAAAAAAAATATCTCTTACCTCTGACCCTTCTCTAACTTCAGTTTCTGTCGATGCTTCAAAAGGTTCATCTTCAATGTCCTCTTCCGATTCCGAGTCAGTCTGTAATTCTTCATTATCTTCTTCGCTATCTGAAGGCAAGTCGTCTGCCGCAATTCGCTCTTGTTGCATCAAATTATCATGTACACTAGTAACGCTGCGCGGTTGGTAAGGAGCAGACATTTTCTGTAAAAAATTCAATTTATGTACTGCTATACATACGCCAATCCATCCATCCAGTTATACAATGTAACAATTTGTATAACTAATATAAATAATGTATTTTGTATAACATATTGTATGCAATACAATTGTCAAATCAATTTCCTCAAGAGAGTTCGAATAATTTTTTCAAGTTCTGCAAGTTAAACTTTAACATTTTTTCGACAAATTGACGTTTGCTGGGTGAAAATACAGGAAAAGACAATTGTTGGTACACTTTGCGCGCTCTAACGTCAAGAATATGAACTGCACAATATTGCTATATGATTGATAATTGTGTAGAATGTTAAACTTAACATTTTTCGTTCATAAAGTTTAGCTCTACGGCCAACTGGAAACGAGATAAAACAATTCAAAATTTTTACAATGCTTTTTTTGTCAATAAAAATTTTTTTACACGAAAAACCTTTGAATACACGCTGAAAACGCCAAAACGAGTCATTTTCACAGAAAATCTGAAATATACTTACTGTGGTAAATGTCGAGCGTAAACGGCTGAGTGGGGGTAATACGTTACCCCAAACGATTTTCTTTTTCGGTCACAGCTGCTGCACGGATCTAACGCACTCGCTGAATGACGGAGGTCGACTGCCGGATGACTAAACTGAATTATGGTTAGGTCTCGGTATGCAAACGAACCTTCCTAAGTCAGGGGTGTAATTTGAATTTCGCGTGGGGTAACATATTACCCCACATATGCTTCCAGGATTAAGAAGTGGGAGGTTCGAAGGCTTCATCGGGGGGAGTAGTGGGACCCGGGGGTTCTGGTAACAGCGCACTAGCGTTTGAAAAGTAGTGGGATATATATAAACATATATTATATATATATATATATATATATATATATATATATAAAAGCAAATTGTAAGATTGTATCTCTTTTTCTGTACAATTTGTAAACTGCGGACCACGTGGCGTTGGCATTACCTTTTTTTTCTACAAATAAAAAGAAAAAATTCAGAAAATTCTGCAAGTCGGATATGGTCTCGGAAAGCCAAACTGCACAGTCATTTAAAGTAAATCGAGTTTAATATATTGTGGACATTTACTTTTTTACACATCACATACACCTAATATATAGTTCTACGAATAATAACATGACAAATATTTAGGAAAATTGGAGCAAGATGTAAAATTTAACTTTTAGAAACAATAAAAAAAATAAAAATAAAAATAATAAAAAAAAGAACTACTCGTTTAATATATAGCAATGGAATAAGACAATAAGATAACAGAAACTAAAGCTTGTTTCTATATTTATATTACTATAATGAAAAGAATTCAGGAAACCTCGTTAAATCCGATAAGATTTTTTTGTTCTTTTGTATTTCGAGGATCATGAAATTTTTATAAGCTTTAAAAGATGCAACTATCCTGCGATATATAGCGTATGAAATTTAAATTTTACTCTTTATACTTTCGTTTTGACTTTTTATCGTGACAGATCTCATCATATCGATTCGATAAACGACAGATACGCTGATAACAAGTCGTAATTTCATATTCGTCTCGCGACATTCAAGTGGAACTCAATTAAGGAAGAGGTGAAACAAACTCCTTTTTTTTACACTCCTGTATCGTTTTGATCGTCGAATTTGTTGCTATTTACAAACGACGGATTTATCTCGACCTGTAATTCACCGTTCAAAATAAATCCAGTCTTATTATATATATGTTACTATACTTATATACTCGAGGTCTCCGTTTATTTTTAGTGATAAGGAGCCTCAATGAAAATCTAAAATACCGCACGCTCGCGTAAGATATATTTATATACTAATATACTTCTTGCTTTTTGCGCAAAAAAAAAATCGAAACTTGGCTTTAAATTGTGCCAAGAACTTGTAAATTGTCAGGTAAGTAGGTACGTCACGGGACATACTGGCTACGGTCAACATGACGCTACAAATGCTTCGAAGCATTCCTCTTCTCTTTTCTTTCAATGAAGAAAGCAGGAGAAGAAGAACGCTCCAAAGCATGTAGAGTCACGTTGACCATAGCCACTATCGCAGGAATAGATCCTCGACAAATTGCAGTTACAAATTTTTTGTGCAATTCAACTTTCGTTGAGCAAAAACATGAAAATATTTTTTGAAATCCAAATGACTATGAAAAACGAGCGACCTTTCTGTAAAGCAAAAATAAATAAATTATTACTTTTCGTTTAATTTCAATGTTTGGGTCTCGCTTTAGTAAAATCTTAATTTAGAACTTGGTCATTGGAGGTCAACTTAATATTAAAAATGATGATATATTAAGGAAGAGACAGCACGGAACTGTGAATTTTTATTAAGGACAACGACTTCGATCGAACAAACTTAAAATAGTCATACACAATCCACTTTCCATTTTCCGAACGATCAAGGAATTCGACTTCGGCTTTCATTGAAACGAAGGTTGAAGATTCCGGAACACCCTATATATTACTGGGGAAAAAAAGGACGAGGCCGTCTAAACATGATCAACCAGCGAGCGAGAGAAAGAGAGAATACGAGGTCGAAATGATGGTGCTTCTTTGTGCCAAAATAAACGAAAGATTTTAGTACGAAGAAAATTACAGTACCAACATTTACGATAAAGATCTCGACGTATCGGACATGAAATCGTGTATTAGTAAGTTGAAATAATCGAGGCTGTCGGTAGATGTTTTTCATATTGATATTGTAATATTTTAAATAAACCACAAATCTTTCGCTGATGACGAAGAATAGGAAGTTCCGATGAATCTGACAAGATGAAAAATATCGATAAAATGATGCAGTAGTTTTAGGAAAGTGTTCGAAGATTTAAATGTGTAGAACGTTGAAGAAAAAGGCGAGACAAAAGAGAAAAGAGAACGATATCTATACAAACAGATATACAAAAGAAAATATACTACAAGTACCATTTTTCAAATATATTGTCTTCTTTGTTGTGCATTGCAATAAATTATTTTCTTTTCTAAATAGATTCTACCTTTTTCAAGATTTTGTATAATACATTATTCCAAGTTTCAAGAGAACTGTTCAACTAATCCTCACGAAACCCGCCAAACTCAGAAATCTTTCGTAAATGTTTAAATACGATTCTTGAAATATTAATAGAAACGCTCGATGTCGCCGAGAAATTTATCCATCCAGGTTTCGTTCGTGAAAGCTGAGCTCTAGAACTTGCGTCTCGGCTTACGTTACGCGCGAAAAGCAAGAAAAGATTATCTAATCGGTTCTTCGCTCGAAAAAAATCACAAATGATTAAAATATTTTAACCGAAATGCTAATGTAAGACCGGCCCTTCGTTCTTTCTCTTTCTCAACTCTCTGTACAGAATGCTGAAAAAATGCTGGCCTACACTCCTCTCGCCGTTTCAGGTACTATAACGCTCCGAGGGGACTGAGGGGAGGCACGAGGCCCATTGTTGTCTCGCAGCTTCCTCGGTGACCCAAGCCGGCGACCGGCGACCGGCGACCGTTATTGCGGTGCCCGACGCATCTGGCTCGGGGTCTGGCCTAGCAACACACACCTTGCCGGCGAAAAACGCGTTGCCGACGATCGTCAAACGCAGACGCAGGCTTCCTGAAATATTTAAGTTTCCGCGGATTTCACGTACGTGGCAAAAAATGCGCGAGCGCTGATTAAATAAATAACAATGACTTGGCGTTATTCTCTTTCGTTATTATACATAGTTTCTCTGCTATAGTCTCTCTTGCGCGTCGACACGGAAAGAAAGTTAGAATAGCAAATTAATATTTTCTCATTCTTGCACGTTTCGTATTTCTTTTTAACTTTTTTTAATAGAGAGAGTCGGAGTGAAAAAAACGTGACATTTCTTTATTCCTTTTTCTCCGTTCTTTTCTCTTTTTCTATTTCTTTAGGATATGCTATCGACATAACGTATAGATTTACAGATATTACGTCAGAGACATATAATGTCAGATAAATGTCAATTAAAAGCAGCTTTCCGAGATAAGTACGAACGATAGGAGTGATAATTACAAGAATTGCTCGAATTACTGCTATTATGGGATTCGTAATTGTCGAGAAACGAGATACCGTGATTGCTTCCCGTAACGATCGAGCCGAATGCAAAAATTTCCCGTTATCCCGCTTTCGCCGTTGGAAAAAGGAGGACGACACGAGGCAGGACACACGGTCTCACGTGTCCCGACGTGTTCTTCTTGCGCTACGCTCGTCTTTTTCCACACACACGTCTCCGGCACGAATTTTACCATCTCTAACCCGCGTGGCGATAAACGTCCGGACACCTTGGGGAGCGCCACGTGGTCGAGTTAAATCGCTATCGATCGCGTAAATCGCGCTTCCTCCCTTTTCTTCTTTCGCAGCGCACGGATGTAAACCCGTGCGACACACGTGTCGCGTGTCATTGGAGGCGCAATTTCGCCGCGTGTGCGAACGTCAATGCCGCTCTACCCTACAAATAAAGGAGAGATAAGTACGTGACTCAACGTAGAATTTTTTCGGAGCTCGCCCATGCGTCTAAAATGGGCGGGGTTAAACCAACAGCACGCTGTTGGAATCAGAAAATCTTGATATAATTTTATATGTTCAATCTTAACATTTTGTTTTCACGTGTGATCCAATTAAAATGTATTTAATCGTGATACAACGCTTTATTAAAGTGGAGCATGACAAATCCCAGATATTATTACTACAAATCCTAGACAAACTCAACGTTTTCTTTTTACAATTTCTCTACGTCTACCGTCGTAGCTCACAAATACAATTTGTCATTGTAGCTTCAGTAAATATAATTATAATTATCCACGACTAACCGGAGCTCTCAGCTGAAATTTAATAAAGTAACAATTTTATATGTATAAAAAAATCGCTTTAGTACAAAAAAAAAGACAATTTCTACAGTGTAGACATCGATTCGTTTACGGCGATCGCGGAGGGAACCCAGCGTGAAAAATCGAAACTCTCGTACGTTCCATCTCGGTCGTGCTGAAACTCTCTCGCGATTTTTCGGAGCCACGCGAGCCTCCCGTTACGCCGCGCCGCGCGAAAACGCAACGAAACTTTCCGCTCGTAACGCGACAATTACAAGCTAGCAATCACGGTCATGAGTCATCCTACGATCGGGCTCGTAATCGTGAGACTCGATCGCCGCGGGCAAAAGCCACGAGACGAGGAAGCCCTCCGTCGATGGTCGAACGACCGAACGACGCCCGTGGCGTCGGAATGACGCGACGCGATCCGCAACGACGAAATCTCTCGTATCGTCCCCCGGGAAAAAGTGAGAAAACCAAGGACGATCGATCCATCGACCGGTCACCGGGCACACGCGCGAATTCCGCGGAAACCTTGAAACGCGCGTTCCTGATAAAAATTTCCACCTTCCGGTCGCGCGAGCGCACCGGTAGTTTCTAGAATTTACTCGCGTCCGCGAGAACGCCTCTCCCCGACGTCCCTCCCCCCGCTCTCCCCCCCCCACCCACGTGCAGACTTTCAGCCGGAAGTTGAAACCGCGTGGGCGAGTGACCCTTCTCTCACCCCGCATTTTCACACCGATCGATCGATCGACGATCGCGGCCGCGCGATCGTGAATTGAAAACAATCCGGCGAACCTCGCGGCAGAAACTCCGGGAGACTCGCGCGAACTTCAGGGACGTCGTCGCGCGATCGATATACGTGACGTACGCGGTACGCGACGCCTACACGGTCGTTCGGTTGACCTCGGCGGTGCGGCGACGCTTCTCGACGTTCTCGACCAATCGCGCGGCTGCCCGAACGGAAGCCGGCGGCGCGATTCGCCAGCGCGCGGCCCTGCGTAGACGGAACGTTCCAGAAGCTTCCCGCATCGGGCTTCCCGTCTATATATAGGGGAGCAGGGGCACGGGCTCGTCACTAACGTTGCGAATCGTGACACGAGGAACTTCTTCGTTTGTTCTAATACTAGCGAATTTTTACGAGAGTTCTCCGGAACAACTTTGAACAAGGTACGATTCGTCGAGTTTCCTTCTTTTCTTTTGCGACGAGCGAGAAAACGCGAGACGCGCGAGCGATAACCTCGTCTGTCGTATAACCTCGTTCCTCAACGGAGATCGTTCACGTTTACCTTGCAGAAACCAGAGGGAAAAAAAATGGCCGCGAAAGCACCCGCAGTCGGTATCGATCTTGGCACGACCTATTCCTGCGTCGGCGTCTTCCAGCACGGCAAGGTCGAGATCATCGCCAACGACCAGGGTAACCGCACGACGCCCAGCTATGTGGCCTTCACGGAGACCGAGCGTCTCATCGGGGACGCCGCCAAGAACCAGGTCGCCATGAATCCCAACAACACCATTTTCGGTAAGTTCGCGCCTCCTTCTCACACCCGCTTTACAAATGGTTCTCTTCGCGTTTCGCGTTCATTATCCGTATTAGGACGCGCGGTGCTGTCGTTCGTAATTTTCAGGCCTTTTAGTTTCAGTTTCTCAATTAATTTTGTTAAACCGATATCACGCGGGTCCGAGTGAATCTCGGGGGTTGGGTGTTCCGTGTACCCACGTACCGATATTACCGATTACCGTCGGTGCGCGTCAAGTGTGTCGTTGCGCAAGTTTTATGGGATATTAAATACCTGCGCATGACGGTCAACGACACCATGAGGTCATGGGCGGGTGCGGGTACGGGAATACAGCCCGCGGGAACTGTTGTGCAATCCCGGGAGAAGCGGTCGATCGTTTGGCTACTCCCGCTCGAAATCGCGCGTCATCCCGTACAACAGTTTTAATTGTGTTCCGAAATTAGATTCGTGACTCGGCGAGTTTCTCAAGACGCGGCGATCTTAGATCGCGTCACTCGCTGATATCGGCTATATGTCGGGCTGTCTTTCTACATAGACCGCGCGCGTGCGTGCGTGCGTGTGTCGAGAGCTTATCTCTTCACGCCCAAGATCGATATTTATACATAAATAAAATTTAAAATGATATCTGAAAGGTTTATCCGCGCTTACAAATTATCTGTGATGTTGAGTCTTATAATTGTGCTATTGCTGAGGAGAGTATCAACGTGCATATCCGATAAATTAGTAGCAATTCGTAATTGGTTGAACCGAATAAGAAATATAAATAATAAAGGTCAAAATGTAACTAGGAAAGTGAAAAATAAATCTAAATACAAATTTCCCAAATAAATAAATAAAAAGGTACTGTAGTTTGTATCAAATATTAACGTACATATTTAATGAAGTAAATTCATTACTGATTGAAACAAGTAAAAAATATAAATAAATTGAAATATATTTCTCAAATACATAAATGTAAATCATAATTTGCATAAAATATTAACATGTTTGATAAATACTGAGATTTATGAAATATAAGCAAGAAATATAAATAAATTTAAATCATTTCTTAAATAAATAAATTTTAATATATTATTACATTGTTTATATTTTTCCTCGATCACATTTTATATAAAATATTTCCTTGGAAGTGTTCAATTTACTTACTGTATTTTTTTTTATTTTTGATTAATTAGATGCCAAGAGGTTGATTGGACGTCGCTTCGAGGACCCGACCATCCAGGCCGACATGAAGCACTGGCCCTTCACCGTGGTAAACGACAGTGGCAAGCCAAAGATCCAAGTACAATACAAAGGAGAGACGAAGACTTTCTTCCCTGAAGAAGTGAGTTCGATGGTCTTGGTAAAAATGAAGGAGACCGCAGAGGCGTACCTAGGCAAGACTGTCACGAATGCTGTGATCACCGTCCCCGCTTACTTCAACGACTCGCAGCGTCAGGCAACCAAGGACGCTGGTACCATCTCGGGCTTGAACGTATTACGTATCATCAACGAGCCCACCGCCGCCGCGATCGCGTACGGTCTCGACAAGAAGGCCACCGGCGAGCGTAACGTCCTGATCTTCGATCTCGGTGGTGGCACGTTCGACGTGTCCATCCTGACCATCGAAGATGGTATTTTCGAGGTCAAGTCCACAGCCGGTGACACCCATCTCGGTGGTGAGGACTTCGACAACCGTATGGTCAATCACTTCGTTCAGGAGTTCAAGCGCAAGTACAAGAAGGATTTGACCTCGAACAAACGCGCCCTTCGTCGTCTGCGCACGGCCTGTGAGCGCGCGAAGCGTACTCTGTCATCCTCCACGCAGGCCAGCATTGAGATCGACTCGTTGTACGAGGGAATTGATTTCTATACCTCCATTACCCGCGCTCGTTTCGAGGAACTCTGCGCCGATCTCTTCCGCGGTACTCTTGAACCCGTCGAGAAGTCGCTGCGCGACGCCAAGATGGACAAGGCACAGATCCACGATATCGTCTTGGTCGGTGGCTCCACGCGCATCCCCAAGATTCAGAAGCTCCTGCAGGACTTCTTCAATGGCAAGGAGCTCAACAAGTCCATCAATCCCGACGAGGCTGTGGCATACGGTGCGGCCGTACAGGCGGCTATCTTGCACGGTGACAAATCCGAAGAGGTGCAAGACTTGCTTCTGCTTGACGTCACTCCGCTCTCTCTGGGTATCGAGACTGCCGGCGGTGTCATGACCGCGCTCATCAAGAGGAACACCACCATTCCGACGAAGCAGACTCAGACCTTTACAACCTACGCCGACAATCAACCTGGCGTGTTGATTCAAGTGTACGAGGGTGAGCGTGCCATGACTAAGGACAACAATCTGCTGGGCAAATTCGAGCTTAGCGGTATCCCCCCAGCACCTCGTGGAGTTCCTCAGATCGAGGTTACCTTCGACATCGACGCGAACGGTATTCTCAACGTCTCCGCCGTGGACAAGTCCACTGGCAAGGAGAACAAGATCACCATTACCAACGACAAGGGTCGACTCAGCAAGGAGGATATTGAGAGGATGGTGAACGAGGCGGAGAGGTACCGCACCGAGGACGAGAAACAAAAGGAGACGATCGCGGCCAAGAACGGCCTCGAATCTTACTGCTTCAACATGAAGAGCACAGTCGAGGACGAGAAGCTTAAGGACAAGATCAGCGCGTCGGACAAGCAAACGATCCTGGACAAGTGCAACGATATCATCAAGTGGCTCGACGCGAACCAGCTGGCCGACAAGGAGGAATACGAGCACAAGCAGAAGGAACTCGAGGGCATCTGCAACCCCATCGTTACGAAGCTCTACCAGGGTGCCGGCGGTATGCCTGGTGGCATGCCCGGTGGATTCCCTGGAGCTGGCGGCGCCGCTCCCGGCGGAGCGCCCAGCGGCGGCGGTGCATCTGGTCCTACCATCGAGGAGGTCGACTAAAGAGAATCGTCCCTGTCTCGCCACTGCCCATCATCGCGGTCACTCTCCACCACTACGCATTCCTTGCGCGAATATCGAATACCGCGAATACCGAAAAAAAAGAAGCGAATAGGTATGAGGACAAAAAAAAGGAACGAATAGGTAAAGGACAAAAAAAAGAAACGAATAAAACGAAAAAAAAAAAGGGTAATCCACCACTACGCATTCCTTGCGCGAATATCGAATACCGCGAATACCGAAAAAAACAATACCGAGAAAACCAAAAAAAAAGAAAACCGCGAATACCAAAAAAAAAACACCGAAAATACCAAAAAAAAAAGAATACCGCGAATACCGAAAAAAAAAGAATACCGTGAATACCGAAAAAAAAGAATACCGCGAATACCGAAAAAAAAGAAACGAATAAACGAACATAGAACTATTACTGCGGTCTTTGCTCTAATCATTCCTTACGTACGTTTCCCTTAGCGTCGTCTTTTAAAAGAGTTCCTTTATTTCGCCATTTTCTATTTTGAAGTAAATGTAATTCTTTTATTAATTCATTTTATCGTCGTACTGTAATTACGGTTTATTCTCGAGATCTGTTGTTAATCTTCTATGTTCCAGACTTCGTAAATATAGAGCGATTACCAAAATTGAATGTTGCATTCTTCCTTTATCCCGATAGTAAACCCATAGAATAGTATAATTTAATTTAATTGAAACTTGTAACATGCATGAATGATACGAACAGTACTTCAACGCGATTATAAAATGCTAATTCTTTATTTCATGTTTAACATTCATAACAATACTAAATAATGAAAAAGAAGATAAATAAAAATTTGAATTTTCTCCAATCTTGTCTGCGTCCAACTTTTTTGCTTTAATTCATGTCAATTCAGTAAGTGAATGAGAATAATTTTTTTTTAAATCTTATCTAATGAAATAATTTAATGTTAGAGGTAAAGGATGTGAGGATAGAAAGGATATAAATTAATAATTGCATAGATCTTGCAATTAAATAGAGAAAATGCCATGATCGAGCTGGATTTTAGTAGCGTAATAAAGATATTTCTATGACTTTTGTAAATTTTTCCAACTTGGCAAACCGCGCCGACCGAAGACGACATCTTCTCTCATTTAATTGTAAAATTTATATCGGTACAATTTGACTTATAATTGTATAAAGTAAAATTTAATTCATGAGCACAATATGTGAGAACCTTGGCAAATAATTTTTTTTTGTTACTTTTTCTATGGCAAATTATTACAATTTCAGTATAGAGAAATAAAGACATTCAATACGTAAGCCGTACGTATCTTTAGTACGTCAAACAATGGTGGCAAGAGCTGTAAATGAAATCAAATTTTCTACGATTTACCCAATGAAATTACCATTACGCATAGCGCACGTGGAATATAATAAAAATATGACATGCGATAATACATAATTATAAAGAATAACCAGATGTCATACCAGTTGTAAACAGCACGGTTCCTTTCCCTTTCTTTTTCTTCTTTTTCTTGCCAGATGCATTACCTTCATCTTTTGCTTCTGAAAACAACGAGAAAACAATTAGATAAGCGATAAAAAAAATCCTGTACTTGTGATGCTAGATAATTTATTTGATTTCAATATGCGATCAGGGCAATGCGACTTACCTTCAGAAACGTACGGTTTTTTTTCGTCTTCGTTAAACGAGGTACCTGGTGTATCGGAGCACATCCTTGGTTTAACAGACGGCCAAGCATTGGTAGACTTGTACATCCTTGTCGACAATACTTCTTCGTCCTTGTTGGACCATGCATTCATCGTACTGGAGTGCGTCTTCGATTTCACGACCGGCCATGCATTGACTGGCTTATTAGACATCTTTGTCGGCATTGTGGATGTCTTCGCTATGTCAGCGAATGTCCGGGTCTGTTCACGCGAATAATCCGTTTCTTGTTTTGGAGCAATTTCGTCAAACGCACTCGAAGCTGGACTACTAGCGACACTCGACATGACCGATTCTGATGGTGACAATGGGTTCTCGCTGTATCAGAACATAAATAAAATGATAATTTCTGTATGTTAATGAATGCAATATGTATAAAACTTAAATAGAATATCGATAAAATAAAGATAACGAATACGCTTACTTGGACAATTGTAGCTCTGCTTGCAATTGCGGAAAATGTTGATAAGATTCGATATCTATGTTGGGCGTTGGATATATACCAATTTGTCTATTTTCTTCTTCTATTATCTTTTTCTCCCTTTTTCTTTCCTCGCGTGCTCTCTGTTCTCTGTACTTCTGTCTTGAATTTAGTTGTTCTAATGATAAAAAAAAATAAAATGTGTCAACAATTGAATAAATAATGCCGCATGTCTATAATATAAATCATAAAACGACAGTAAAAAAAGATTATAAATAATTACCATGGAAAGCGCGAAGAACTTCCTCCGATACTAGTGGTGGTTTTAATTCGATTTCAGCCAGTTCGAATGGACAAGTAAGTGGCAAATGGCAAAGATATCGTAATCTTCGTCTTAATTCTTCCGTACAGATGCCTGCTTCCTTTTCGAGAAGCTTGCCCGTTATTATATGAGGACAGTACTCCAGACTGCCATACTGCATTTCCAGCATTTTCACATTCGCCGCGTGTAGATATATATGTTGTCCATCTTCCGCTAAAAAGATATTAATACATTATTTTTATCTCTGAAATAGCACAAAAGATTTTAAATATTGAACTTTTTGCAATTCGTGAGATTACTTACCTTGATAAAAGTAAGAAAATTTAGAAGGACTCGAAGCAGTCTGGCTATCACTAGAAACACTGTCCGTCGAAGACTGCTTCGCTAAAGACTTATCATCATCCTTGAAACACATATCGATATTTATTTCATATTTTTGCGATGTATCTTCAGCAATTTCTTTTTCCGTTATATTTTCGGTCAATACAGCTTCTTTAGATTCTGCAGTCTTAAATACATTTCATATTTTTCGTTATTCTGTTATAATAAATACATAATTACACACAGTTATTATTACCTTCCACAGTTCTTTCCTCTTCGATAGTTCATTGAACGCTTGCTCGATGTCAAGAGCCATGTCTGGATTGTTCTTAAGCTCAAGTTTCAATTCCGAATGTTCGCACTCTATGATATTCATAATCTGAAGACAATTTTAATCCACGATTACTCTTGCATCACATAATACATTGAGTTCTTTTATGTGAACTTACATCTTTCACATTTGCGATAAGGAGTTTCGAATATACTTGATTACCAGTATTCTCCGAAACAGACAAAAACGTTGTCGGTTGAATAGCAGATTTTACAGGCGTTGCGAACAAGGAATTCTTTTCGCGACGCATCAAACGTAGATTGACCGTTTCGCCCAAATTGAGTGTGTTCCGCGTAATCTCGATCACGCTAAAAAATATACATACGCAATTAAAATATTTTCATAAACATTTCACTACTCAGTACGTATTTATTACAATTTTACACGATTTTACCTTTTTAAATCACATTTCTGAAGACGTTCATGGCAAATCGGACATATGTAATTTTCTGGTTTTTCACAATAACGTAAATAACGGAGAATACACGGCCAACAATAAACATGACCACAGCGAGTTATTTTTCCCGCGATTGGTGGATGTAAACAAATAGGACAAGAGAGATTTTCTGAATTATGCAATATCTGTAAATAAATTAAATCAAATTTATATATTTGATATATAATTCACTTGTGTATCATAAAATATACAAGCAAATCTTGCAAGAAACTTTAGCAATAAAAAAATTGCTAATTTGTAATTGAAGAAAACACTTACAATCTGTTCAATCGATTGCCAATCCACAAGAGTATCAGGGTTAGTCAAATGCAAGGAATAATCTCCGCTTGCAGTCACAACAAATTGGCAGCTACCGATATGCATAAAAATATATAAAAGTATATAATATTTCTAATACACAGTTTTAAAATTATCTTTATATTAATATCCAATAAACTGTTCAGACCAAGTAGTTTTAAATATTCCTTGAGTACTTAATTTGCATTGAAATGACTAAGACAGATCAAGTTTCAGGATTCTACTTAAGAAATATTAAATAAAACATAACGCAATGCTTTGCATAGAATAGTCCTACTGATGAGCAATGCTGTTGTCCAAGATAGATAATCTTTTGATTCAAATAAAGAAGCTAATAGATTTATATAATATATATATCTCGGACAGATTTTATAGACACTGAATTAACTGTGGATACTCTAAACTTTAAACAATAGTAAAGCAAATGTGATATTCCAAATAATATCCTAAACATTCAAGTATTCATAATACCTGCAAATCTATATAAAATAATGATAGATATTAGGATGTAGATAGTGACATTTATATTGTATTATTACTACCTAGCTTGCACAAATTGCTCCTTGTTGTATTTATGCCGCTGCACCGGTGGCAACACTCTATTGCTGTTGGAACCATGTCTCCCTACATCCCTGTTCTGTGCATCTCGCAACATATGTCGCTCGTAGTGAAAATTCAGCAAGTGATTGCCGTTCTTTTTGCTTCTCTGTACCAATACTGAGCCATACTCAGGTAACTTCTCCTCCACTACCTATAGATATAAAAGTTACATAATGTACATACAAATATAACAATTTCAATAAAAATAAACTCGAAAGAAGCAGAGGAGCGTAATTTATATGCAGAACCGACCTTGGGATTCTCCTCTGCACCGCCATGATATTGTCCTTTAGGTCTCTGTCTCTTAACAAGATCTTTTGCTTTCTGTACATTGTACTTTGTTGGTTGTACATTGTTAGCGAAGTTATTGGCGCCGGCAAGTTCTCTTCTGCGCAAAGCTCCCAGATGGAGCTCGTTTTTGACATCTGGAAAGGACACGCGACATTAGGGTAACCATACGCGAGCGACACACACAAGGCGTACGAATGACAGCTCGTAAACTTTGAACTCGGGGATTCTAGACGAGTGACCTTGAGCAACGCACCTTTGTTCCTTCTCGCATCAGCAGCAGTCCCCCTCGCAGGGGACAGCGTGTACTTTGACTTTGTATCCATTTGCGTATCGACTGTAGTCAGTCTGGTGACTCGTCTCGTCGCAGCTGCGGTCTCCTCCGTCTCCTCTCCTCGGAGAAATGTTATCTTTTCGCGCACCCTTCATCTTCTTCAATAAGCCATGTTTCGTCAGTGCCAAAGTAGTAAAATGTGTCTCGATGTGACAACGGTCGGCAGGCGATGCGGTGGCTGCACAGGGAGCGGACGCGAACAGCGATGAGCGTGACGCTCGTTCTCCAGGGAGAGCAGTCGGCCTCCCCTTTCGTCGCGGGCGACGGCGACGATCTCCAGGCCCTTAACCTTAAATGACGGTCACGACTCCGTGGTCACGACCCAAATGGCGAACGTAACCGTCGGTTACCGTCCACGGAAGTCGGAAACGGAAGTGCTGGCAGGTAGGACGCGGTGTCGCGACACCCACGTGATTGGACCATCGTGTCCGTCACCGTGTCCTTTAAATACACCGAAAATTCGTTTGAAACGAGATATTCCATTTTCCGAGGCAGTTATCCTGCCCCCTCGATCGCAAACGGCCGTTTCTATATCGGGATGTAGTAACGGGTCTTGATTTTTGAAGTTGTTTTGACTTCAGTCGAATGTCCAAGGCAGTCCAAGGGTAGGATGTGCAACTGGGGAAAACACTATCGAGCGAAGAATTGCAAAAAGAGTCAGCCGCACCGTTCGTTTTCGTCAAGCACAAGGCAGTCTTTAGATAAATATCGTTCTCGCATATGGAGCTATATTTTATTTTCATACGCGCCATTTAATAATTAAATATTAATCGGATTTTAATACCACTTGATTGTCGAATATTAATTTGTTCGACTCGCGTATGTTCCGAGTGCTATTATTCGAGCGTGTCAATTTGCAAAAAATAACATCCTAGAGTCATTTCGCGTGGCAGCCAGAAATCTATAAACCCCACGTCGCCGATTGGCCGATTCTCGGGACACCAGGACCTTCCGATTGTTCGGTCCCAGTGGAAAAACCCCAAGCACCGGTCGCCGTGAGTGGCTGCGGTCGATAGCAGCTGATAGCAGCGTAGTCAAACGAGACGTCGACGTCGACTCCCGGTGAATAGACGTATACGTACACACACGTGGCCGACATTGTGCGCCGTTGTTTCGCGTAATTCCTTCACGAGCAGTGAAAAGACACGGCAGTCGCGTTCGCCTCGAGAATCTCGAGATCCGCCATCCGCCTCGGCGTCTGGGAACGTCCGGGAACATCCCCGGGCACGTGTGGTCGCGAGCCGACCAAGTCCTAGCTACTCGTTAAAGGCAATCGCGCTCGGCCGCGGCCGCGGGTGAAACCGTCTTCGACGAGGTCCAGGTCTCGGCGGTTCGTTCGCCTCGACCGTCTCGACGTCCTCGACGATGGCAGATATGCCAGCGAACGTGAGCGTCACGCGAAAAATGTCCTTCGGCATCAACGGCAAGCTCAACGGCGTCGAGAGCAAGACTCCTTTTCTGATAGGCGTCTCCGGCGGCACCGCGAGTGGCAAGGTATGTCCTTACATCCGTGCGTGGAATTAATCTGCAATTATATCCTGAGAACAGCTGATCGATTGTCAAGACGAGCACGAGTTATACGAGTTTTTTTTTTAGAAATTCACAGAGCCTGCTTGTTTCTTGTATTTCTTACTTTATCTACGTCATTTTATGTTGTTTGGCATTCCGTAGAATAAACAGATACGTTTTAATTAATATTTTTAACTTCTGCATGGTTTTTTTTTGTAGCAACTACCCTGGTGGAAAAATATGTCTCGAATTTGTCATATTTTTAATCAGAATTTCTATACAGATTTTAAGGCTTTCTCAAAAATGCTCAGAATTTTTTTATATGAACTGGAACATTTTTCAGAAAAAATCAGACAAAATAAAATATTTCACATTTTTCTCTCGTCAATGCATCTTTGTAAAAAATCTCTGAATAAATATAGGAAATCTGTGAAATATATCAGAAATTTTTATACATATGGATACTAAAAAATATCTTTGTTCAATTATTTCTAAAAGTATTGGAGAAATTTTATATATTTTTTCAGAATTTTTCCTAAGTCTTAATTCTTACAAAATTTCAGAGAAATTTTTTTCACCAGGGTTCAAACGTTTCTGCAACCGATAGATATTCTTTTCGTACAATTGTATTGAGAAACAAAATGTTAATTTGATCTTGTACAAACAGTGAATAGGTTGCAATCATTATGGAGTTAATGATTCACAAAGAACAGAATTGAAGTAGTCACGGTTTATGCTTTATGTAATTGTTACAAAGATTAATAAAAATGGTCAGGTAGTCTGATCATATGTACTGACGGGTTACATTTGTTTTAGTCTACGGTGTGCAAGCGTATAATGGAAAAACTAGGGCAAGTCGACATGGATCACCAAAAACGTCGAGTGGTGTGCATATCACAGGACAGCTTCTACCGTGACCTGATGCCCGCTGAGAAACTGAAAGCTGAGAAGGGACAGTACAATTTCGATCATCCCGATGCCTTCGACGATGACCTGATTTTGCAAACGCTGCAGGATATACTTGCTGGTGTCAAGTGTGAAATACCAGCTTATGATTATAGGACAAACAGTTTGTACGTATCACACTTTAATATTTAGCTAAAAATTATCTTTGCGTTTAAGATTGCCAATAATGCGACCATTAATGGAAATAAAAGAGCTGTAATTGCGTAGTAACTAAGATACAGCGACTTAAAAGATGTTTATGAACAGCATATCTCACGAATTGCAAAAATTTACTAAAAAATGAATTTGTGATCTCGTTTCAGAATGAAGGATCAAGTTACCACGATATATCCCGCTGATGTAGTACTGTTTGAAGGAATACTGGTATTTTATTTTCCCAAGATCCGGGATTTGTTTCACATGAAATTGTTCGTGGATACCGACTCTGACACCAGACTTGCAAGGAGAGGTAAATTTGCGTATAATTTGAATATCACTTGTCACTTCCTTGTATCGCAACTTACCGCAACGTTGTTGATGTCTTCAGTGCCAAGAGATATAAAGGAACGTGGAAGGGATTTGGATTACGTCCTGAATCAATACATGAACTTTGTAAAACCAGCTTTCGAGGAGTTTTGCTTGCCAACAAAAAAGTTTGCGGATGTTATAATACCTAGGGGTGCGGATAACACAGGTAATACATTATCATATGCATAATAAATATTTTTATTGCAGCTATCGCTATGTATAATTATTTGATAATGTCGCTTAATATTTATTAATCGATTTATTGTTTGTGAATTTAGTGTGTTCGTCAGATATGTTATAAAAATTTTTGATCTTTTTTTCTCGGTTTGTAATATAATTTATATTATTTTACCTATAAAACTCACGTTGGATTATAATCTTAATCAATATATATTTTTTCAAGTTTTCTTTCTGATAAATTAGCTCATAATGGTAAAAATGGTTTTATTACTATAATTTTACTGTTATCACTGGTTCATGATATGTGCAAAGCATTCCAGAACTGTTCTCTCTTTTTTCTCGTGTGTGGATACTAAAAAATAAAAGAATAAACAGTAGTGAAAAGAAATTAAGAAGAAAATATTTTAATGATTAAAATATTTTCTTTGGACTTGAATAGTCCAAAGATTCATTCTCTATGAATTATTAATTCATATTTTTTATATATTTTATATATATTGCTTTGATTTTGCTTTTTATATTTTGATTATACATTTTACTTTGATTTTAATTTGAGCGTTTATAAAAATGTTTAATGTTGCAAATTGAATATATTTTAACCTCTACAGGACCGGCCCCTTTTTGGACGGTCTTTTTAGTTTTAGTGTTAGAACATTTTTGTTCTTGTCAGTGGGTTGAACTACGAAAAAGACGGCGCCACTCCAGCGCCTAATATTAGGCTTCCGGTCCCGGAGAGGTTAAATATGTATAAATATAATCTAATCTTTGCTACCCAAAATTAAAATTATAACATTTTTGTAAATACTTGAATTATTAATTTAAAAAATTTAATTAACCCTTTCTGCAAAGACACTTGCAATGAAAAAGAATTACATAGCGCACAGTAATTAAACCATGTATTCAACAACAGTACTTAATATATTTTAACTCAAAGAAAACTTGAAATTTTAAATCAAACTTGAAATCAGATGTTTAACAATAAAAATTCAAGATCGTCTAATAATACGTGATCATCTAATATAGATAGAGATGCTTTTATTTGATACTGCACTTGCTTATATATGGGAGAGACTATTATACAATAATTGTACAGTTGGTATAATCGCTGAAATATTCAATTACTGTACAAAACTTGGATGTACAAATGTCAATTAATTATTTACACGTCTAGTAATAGCCAATTAGTATGTGCATCCGAATTTTGTATTTTAATGTTATACGGAATAATTTACATGTTAGTTCTTTATTTTCTCCTTTGTTTATATATTTAAATTGCATCCGTTCAACTTGGTATATATCTCATGGGTGCTGCCTGGTATGCCGTGGTTGTGGATGTCAGAGCTACCACCTACTTAAACTTAAGCGAAAGTTTAAGAGAGACAGAGAATATCTCACGGGAAACCTACATGGTCTGGTTGTTGTATGTTTGCAGTGGCAATAGATCTAATAGTGCATCACATCTGGGATATTTTGCGTTTGAAAAACGCCGAAAACTCAGCCGGGCAGCATCCATTCCTCTACCAGCGTAGACGTACTTCGACCTCATCCGACACGCTCAGCAGATGACTTAAGCATGATAAGCTCACTCTGTCAAGCACTGCATTTTTTCTACATCACGCTCTTGTGTATGACTGAATTCTGTACGACATTTTTCCAATCCTTCTTCTAATAATTACGGAGAAGTAATGTCCGTTTTTTTTAAATGCAGGATTACTCATACATTTATGTCATCGATCGATTCAAATCAATTAGCAGTGACTTGAATAACGGATAATTCTCGATAGACTCGAATTCATAAATAGTGAGTCAAATTAATTAAAGTAAAAAACAAACAAATGAATACAATAAGTACTTTTGCTAAAATATCTATTAAATTAGATTCTGTTGTGATCAATCAATTTCGATGAGTATTAAATTTTGATATGAGACTTAATATTTGTATTTACTAATGTCTAGGATTTTTATTTCTGTTGTGATACTTTCACACAAACGCTAGATTATGGTCAATTAAACACGACGTTTGATTAAAACTTTATATGATGGAAACGGACATTGTTTATTCGCCAATGATGTATTACAGTCATTGAGAATTTATATACCTTACATTTTTACATGGCGGAGAGAATGGTGCTTTTTATACATATTTTATCCTAAATGAGTACATTAGCTTGAATTACAATTCTAAATCGTCGAAAAATGCATGAATTGTGTAAATTCACTAAAAAATAGGTGAATTAAAAGGGATTGACAGCAATAGCGTCGATGCAATTGAATTCTTAATTTTTCAACTCTAGATTTTTATTTTTCAATATCTTTTTATTTTATTTCTATATTATTATCAATATGCTAGCATTATATTTCGTTTTATATCTCTGTTTACTAGAACGATATAATGTTTCTAGATTTTTTTTATATAAGAACTATAATAGTAATGTATGTACTTAAATTATATTGAATAATTTAGAATATTTAGATTAAAAGAACAAAAACAACTGTTTTAAAAGCTGTTTAATATTCTAACTCACATTTCCTCATAAATTAAGATTATTTTTTATTTTTAAATTTATATAAAGAGAATTAAAATAAGAATAAAGAATTTGAAAATATTTTCTAATTCCGAAAAATTAGGAATTCAATTCCATAAAATAAATTCCTATCAATTTGTCTTAATTTGGCCATTCTTACAAATTATAACTTAATATCATATCACATAACTACCTATGGTCACTCGGCGATTTTCTGGACAAATATATCTCAAGTATTACGTAAGAAAAACTTACGAATAATATGTACGTGTGCGATATTGTATCTGTGATATGTGTGACGTGTGTAAATTTGTATGTTTGTGTACAAATGTATTTTAAATACATACATTTTAGTCTTCTCTATAAGATATACGATTTCTGATAACTTATATGTTTTGCATTTGCATTTTGCATAATACTTTAGAATGTAATCACACGCAAGTATCCACTAGCATAATTATCTAAGATGCAATTTATCTTAGACTTACCTCGAAATATTTGCCTATTGCACTCTATAATGTTAATTCTTGTATTTCAATATGTACAACCATAAAAGATACGCCCAAACTGTTAGTTCCTTTCTGTACAGCAAAAATCTTAAAGCTAGCTTCGTTTTAAACGTAGCCTGAGCTACATCCTATTGAGATAGAATTATGATTTGTACCTCCTTATGTATAAATAATTACAGTTGAAGCGAAATCTCTATTAAAATCCTTTGGTTAATTTCTCAATTCATTAAAATCTTAATATTTTTGTTGTATATAGTTTAAGCTTTTAGTAAGTTTTATTATAAGTTTATTATAAAAAGCCTCGATTTTTTTGAGACTATTAAAATATTCTTCCTAATTTGCACCAATGAATATCTTAGTTTAAAAAGTTTAAAAAGAGAGTGAGAAAGAAAGGGAGCACCAGTTCTGGGACACTATTGCATATTATTAATAAAAAACAAAAAAATTTCTTGTATTTGCAAAATAGTATATGAACACAAGTGTCTTATGCATAATAAAACCATAATAATTCTAATGCGATCACAATTGTTATTTGAGATACAATTAATTTCAAATATTTGATATTGTTCTAAGATGTATGATATATCACAAATAAAGCAATTTATCTTATCCCTGACATAATTGTGCATCATATTCGCGAATACTGATGTTTCGTGATCTGTTGCAGTGGCGATAGATCTGATAGTGCAGCACATAAGAGACTTCTTAAGCAACCGAGGTAGACAAATGGCGGAACCTGAAAGTCCAATAAGCAGGGTAGAGGGATTATTCAAGAGACCGCATTAATTTTTGAGACTTTATAACATGTTTTAGAGTCATCCGCCAAGTCATGTTTTATTTTCTTTGAATACTCGTATATTTTTTTAAATATAATTTTAATAGTGATAAAGCATAAAAAAAATCTTTTTAGATCAATGTTTTAGGAGGCATTGTATTGCGTTTTTATAACATTTATCCGTAACGTTTGCATTGTGTAGTAACGTTTGAGTGAAAATGATTAAATAATAATAAAACTAAAAGCTTATACTTACGATATTTATGTAGAATACACAGGATGTGATCAAGACATGTAGCAAAGTGCAAAGTTGCAAGAGTAGATCACACGCGATAGGATGAGAATGTATACATGCCTAAGTACACATGGATAATTTTTCTTGTCCTTCTAGCATAATTTACAAATTTACTTTGCTATACCTTCGAGTTGCATCCTACATATGTAAGTCATATAAAGGCACTAATATCAAATGGCATATACTACTTAACTACTACATGGCACAATTGAAACTGTTAATTTATAGAGCAAATTACAGATTGTTAAAATATATAGCGATATTTATGAGGCTTGTATGATTATTGCAAAAATAGAAATTATTTTCCTTATTGATATTTGTGATTATTTAATTTTATATTCAACCTTTTATTCTTATATATGTACATTACATTTATAGACATAGAAAGTAAAGCTTAATAATTATGACGTATAATACCAAAAATGCAAAAATGCTTACATGTAACATTAGTTTACATTATTTATTGATAGTAGAGCTCTAAGTTCATGCCGTCATGTATCTCATCTGAAGCAGCGTATTAAGGAAAAGACTTCCTGAAAAATATATGATGTTTGACGAAGCGTTACTAGGTTACTCGTGGTAAAAAGGATACAGTCCTGCAGCTTTATATGGTCCTTGAAAATGGTGTACCACTTCTTCAACACGATCTTCTCCCAGTGTGTTCCAGTCTGGGCGGCTATCAATTTCTTCAGGTCTCCTATGGTGTCGTCCGGATTGCATTTCACTCTAACCTTTTTGCCGAGACGATCGTTGCACGTTATCTCTAACATTTTTTATATACCTAAGGACAGATAACCTCTCTGATAATATAATGATATTAGATTAATGTATAATTAAAATTTATTTACTTTTAACTGACTTGTTAATTTCAGAATATCGATAAATCAGGTTGTTTACTTGGGATTTTTGCGTGATCCACAAATGTAAATAATCCCACTTACTGATAAAATCCTCGCAATTTTCCGCGACAGAATAAATGACAAGAGCAATCTTAACTCTTCTTCTCGAGGAAAATCAAGGCAAACCGAGCAAACGACTCGTGTCTTCTTCCTTTTTGAGGTTAGGAAACACTGTGACATAGGTCATATCACCCATGGTGGAAGAACACAGGTGTGCTCTTGCGCATATATTTCTAACAGCCAATGAGAAATTGATGCCAGATACCTCCATCTTGCCGCGGTACAGTTTGAATTTGGCGTTATGTCATTAGTGTATAGGCTGCGGTCAGTGCGGTCCACTTGATGCTACAAATGCTTCGAAGCATTCCTCTTCTCTTTTCTTTCAATGAAGAAATAAGGAAAAGAAGAATGCTCCAAAGTATTTGTAGCGTCAAGTGGACCGCAGTCTTACTTATTTATTTTTATGTTTTACTTATTTATTTTTGAGTTTAATTTATATATAAAAAGGACAATTGTTGAAAAATAAATCAGTTTGAAAAATATATTATTAATATTGCATACATACGTATATGATATAATTACACAGTATATAAAAACATACATGTAATGCGTACTTATTTTTTAAGGAGGTTGAAGCGATCCAGTTGAGTCAATTGACGGTTTAGAAAAAAGTTTTTTATTAGGTCATTAAAAAATCTGTATTAGGTATCATTTTATTCTCCATACGCTGCTATTGCATAAAACGTATA
Source organism: Temnothorax curvispinosus (assembly GCF_003070985.1). NCBI lineage: Eukaryota > Metazoa > Arthropoda > Insecta > Hymenoptera > Formicidae > Temnothorax > Temnothorax curvispinosus. Next base: position 130,051 of record NW_020212614.1, read on the forward strand.
GTAAAAGTATCATATTATGCATCTTTATATTTTAATTAGCTAAAAACGAAA
>NW_020212615.1:0-4033 GCF_003070985.1 Temnothorax curvispinosus
CGGCTGTCGGCGGTGTACACGCCGGAACATATCAACACGCGGCTCAAATAAATATTTCGCCGAGAAACAAACAGACTCCGGCATTCTCTACTCACGCGTTAATTTTGAAATCGTTAATGTCATACGCGCCAAAGCGTATGACAACGGAGCATACTTTAGCTCACCTAGCAGATCTCCCATGGGCTGACCACGACCCCATGAGCGCAGATCCCATCAATATAATAGTCGGTGCAGATCTTTACGGCGTCCTTATAGTTGACGGACTTCGCAAGGGAGCGGTCGGACAGCCGATCGCTCAAAACTCAGTGCTAGGATGGGTGATCTCAGGGCCCATCCCACCTTCAAAGGTGGAGTCGCATATTACGTCGGTCGCATCATCGGAACAACCGCCCCTCCGGGTGAGCGCACATCACTGCCTTAATCTGTCCCTCGATCAAGAGCTTAGAAAATTCTGGGAGGTCGAGGAACTTCCGCATAAGACACATCTTAACCCGGAAGACGAGCAATGTGAGGAGCATTTTCGCCGCACCCACTCACGTTGTCCCGATGGCAGATACATGGTCCGTCTTCCGTTTAGGGCCGGTCCCCCTATCGAAATAGGGCGTTCTCGAGGTGTCGCCGAGCACCATCTCAAAGGCTTAGCTCGAAGATTAGATGCTCATCCGGAGCAGAAACGGGAGTATTCCGAATTTTTACGCGATTACGAAACCCTCGGGCATATGATCGAGGTGCCCGCTTCAGATGACGCGGACGAGCAACGCGTTTACATTCCGCATCACGCGGTCATGCGCGAAAGTAGTGCCACGAGTCATCTGCGCGTCGTCTTCAACGCGTCTTGCGCAACGTCAAACGGGTCCTCGTTAAACGACCATCTCCTGGTCGGACCCAAACTTCAACCTGATCTATCGGTTATCATCCTGCGATGGCGACTATTCAAGTACGTGTACACGGCCGACATGACTAAAATGTATAGGCAAATTCGTGTCGACCCGCGTGATGTAACGTATCAACGCATTCTTTGGCGCGAACGTCCTACTGATCCGCTTCGCGAATACATCCTTCTCACCGTCACATATGGCACCGCGGCCGCTCCGTACTTAGCGCTTCGCGTACTCGATCAGTTGGTAAACGACGAAGGACAGGCATTTCCCTTAGCTGTTCTCATACTCCAGAAAGGGAAATATATCGACGAAACTCTCTTCGGCGCGCATCGCCTCGAGGACCTCCGTATCGCCCGCGATCAACTCATCGCCCTCCTACGGAAAGGTGGCTTTGAGTTAAGGAAATGGGCCAGTAATAATTCGGAGCTTTTGTCGGACATTGATCCCGCGAATCACGGACTCGCGTGCAACAAAATTTTGAAAACAGATGAAAGTTTGAAAATCCTCGGGGTCAGTTGGAACCCTGCGCTCGATATCTTTCAATTTCAGACGGCTACCGACGCCCCTGCTCCGCAAACAAAGCGATCGATTCTCTCCGCGATCGCGAAACTGTTTGACCCGCTCGGGTGGGTGACTCCCGTCACGATTACCGCAAAAATTTTGATGCAACGGTTGTGGCGTCTTAAGTTCGAGTGGGACGACACGCTCCCTCATGACATATTGCGCGAGTGGAAACCGATTTACAATCAATTATCCGCGCTCAACGAGCTCCACTTGCCGCGGTGGACCGGTCAAGAGTCGGACTCTGATCGTTGCGAACTGCACGGCTTCGCCGATGCGTCTAACGTCGCGTACGCCGCCGCTGTCTACCTGCGTGTAATTTCCAAATCTGGCCGTACAACCATATCTCTGCTTATGGGAAAATCGAAAGTCGCTCCGGTGAAAACGTTAAGCGTTCCCCGGTTGGAGCTTCTCGCTGCGTTGCTACTTGCGCGCGTAATGACTTTAGTTCGTGAATCGATCAGGATCGATTCCTCCGCGTGTTATTGCTGGATCGACGCAGAAGTCGTGCTTGCGTGGTTACGTCAACACCCGTCGAGATGGAAGACTTTCGTCGCGAACCGCGTCGCGGAGATTCAGTCCCGTCTCCCCGATGTGACTTGGCGTCACGTGTCGACCGCCGAAAACCCAGCAGATTGTGCATCGCGCGGAATACTAGGGCACGAACTCGCAACTCACCCACTATGGTGGCAGGGACCACCATGGCTCAAGTTCCCCGCGACGCGATGGCCCGAGGGTCTTCCCTCCCCCCTGACGGAAACTTCCATTGAAGAAAAGATTGTCACCACGCACGCGGCGAGAGTCCCTACGCCGTGGGATCTTGCCTCACAATATTCGGATTGGGCCAAACTTATTCGAGTCACCGCGTATATCATTCGATTCGTCTCCTGTCGCGGGCACTCTAAAAAATTCCCCGCTCTTGAGCATCACGGACGCGCCTTATCGGCCTCCGAATGCCACCGCGCTCGCACATTCTGGCTCGGGGCTATCCAAGCCGAATTATTCCCTCACGAATTGCACGAGCTCACTCAGAACAAACCCGTCCATTCCAAGAGTCACATTCTCGCACTCAATCCCTTCGTAGATAGCGAAGGATTGATAAGAGTCGGAGGACGCCTGAGAAACGCTCCACTCTCGTATCACGCGAAGCATCCGATCGTACTCGCTTCTCACCCGTTAGTCACGCTAATCATTAGGCAGGCTCATCTGCGCGCCCTTCATGCGGGCCCGCAATTAACGCTTGCAACGTTGCGCCGCGAGTTCTGGATCTTAAATGCTCGCAGTTCCGTTCGATCTGTTCTCCATAAATGTGTGAACTGCACGCGCGAAAAGGCCGCCGTGCCGCAGCAGCTCATGGGAGATCTCCCATCCTTGCGCGTGTCGGCGCCTTCCCGTAGTTTTCTCCATTGTGGGGTCGACTACGCGGGGCCGGTGCTGGTTCGAGCCTCCGGGGGACGCGGCATTGTTTCGCGAAAAGCATATATCGCGCTCTTTGTGTGCCTCGCCACGCGCGCGGTCCACCTTGAATTGGTTGGAAATTATTCCACCCCCGCATTTTTAGACGCCTACTCTCGATTTTGCTCTCGTAGAGGATTGCCGGAGTCAATGCATTCCGATAACGGAACTACGTTTGTCGGAGCCGACAAGGAACTAGTCAAGGCATACCGAGCGGCAGTAAACGATCCCAATTTCTTAAATGCCATCGCCTCCGATAATGTACAATGGCACTTCCTCCCCCCGTCCGCACCGCATTTCGGCGGTCTCTGGGAGGCCGGCGTACGCAGCGTAAAGTACCATCTTCGCCGAGTTCTTAAGAATCACACGCTAACATTCGAAGAGCTTACGACTCTGCTATGCCGGATCGAAGCCTGCTTAAATTCGCGTCCTCTCGCACCGTTAAGTGATACGTTAGACGATTATGAAGTACTGACCCCCGGTCATTTCTTAATCGGGTCCGCGCTCACAGTCAATCCGGAACCCTCGTTATTAAACGTCAACGAGAATCGCTTGTCACGCTGGCAAATCATCCGTCACATCACCGAGCGGTTTTGGCGGCTGTGGCAGACGGAATACGTTAGCACCTTGCAGCAACGCGTCAAATGGCGAAGATTACAAGCGCCAGTGAAGATCGGGCAACTCGTCTTGTTACGAAATGCCACTTTACCTCCCTGTAAGTGGGAGCTCGGTCGTGTAACACAGTGCCATGCGGGCGCTGACGGGCTGATTCGCGTGGTGACCGTGAAAACACCGACCTCCGAATATAAACGTCCGATCGTAAAATTATGCCTACTCCCGATCGACTGTGAGGCGCGCGCTGACTGACCTCTCCGGCATAAGCATTGTAAATGAACTTGTCACGGCGGGCGGTACGCTCGGTATCGCCACGTCTTGTTTTTTTTTCAAAAAAAAAAAACCTCATGTAATTAGCTTGTCTTACTACTCTAAGTTGATCTAGTTATAAGATATATTCTATCTTCCCGTATCGACCTATCGACCGCCACGAGCACATCGCGGATTTCGAAACGTATTTCGAGGCGGGCGGTATGTTGAGGATAGAAACCGAATCCGTTGCGAGAGAGGAATTGTTGGGC
>NW_020212616.1:0-8602 GCF_003070985.1 Temnothorax curvispinosus
TTTTAAATTTTAATATAAGGATAGTTTTTTGACATATCTAATTATATAGGATGTGTGCGTATATTATTAAAAATGTACAGTGTTAAAGAATAAATGGCGCTTGATATATATTGACATATATAAATAAATATATATATATATATATATATATATATATATATTATAAAGAAGCTAAATGGCGCGCGCGCAGCGCGCGCTTGTGATGTTCTAGTAAAGTAAAATAGAAATTAACTTATTTATTAAATTAAAATAAAATTAAAAATTTTATAACAGCACATACACTAATCTATAAGAAAAAGTAGGAAAAACTAATTCTTAACAACTCACCATTGTCACTAGCAGATTTTGTTGGAGACAAAAATAATTCAGGTCTATGAAATTTCTTGGAACTTTTATGATTGTCGAACTGTGACAATTGAGATTTAATAGATTTTGTTGAATTTGTAAGTTGATTATTAGACACTGATAATAGCTTAAAGCTACAAGACTTCATAGAACTTTCAGATTGATAGTTAGACATTGATACTTGAGAGTAAGACTTTCCAGGATTTTTTAGTTGACTGTTATTAGAAAATAATGTATGAGAGCTAAAAGATTTTCCATAATTTTTCTGTGGAACTATTACAGATCCAGCATTATTATCATCTTGCCTCTCAAATGTGACAGTTTCAGAAGATTTGGATAATTGTGATTCAGCATCATTATCTTGCCTCTCAATGGCAGTTTCAGAAGATTCGGATAATTGTGATTCAGCATCATTATCTTGCCTCTTAATGACAGTTTCAGAAGATTCGGATAATTGTGATTCAGCATCATTATCTTGCCTTTCAATGACAGTTTCAGAATAAAATTTGGATAATTGTGATTTATGATCTTCATCAAGGTTTGTTGATATTTTCTTAGAATTTTTATCAGATAATTGTATTTTAATTACAGGAGAATTTTGTTTAGACTTCTTTAAGTTGAGCTTCTCTAGAGTTATTTTATTTGAATATTCTCTCTGTTTTAAGTCCAGTGCCATCTTCGATTTAATTTTTTTTAAAAGTTTCTTATCTTCATTAGCTCTATATTTGGTTGAGATTGATGACATCTCTGACTGAGGTGGACTGAATGGGACTAGAGGTGGAGATTCAACAGTTCTTTCCTTCAAGTTAGAAGATGAACAATCATCTTCATCTTCTGTACTTGAGTTTAGAATAGGCTGTATTTTACGATATTTCTTCTGAGATTCGTTATTAAATGAGAAATTCTCTTTTCTTTTCTTCTTCCGACAACCTCTACCCAACGCACGCTCAGATTCATAGGTAGACGATGCCTCATATCCTTTGGCTGCATTGCAGGCAGATAAAACATCACCTGTAAGATAAATATGTTTCACTAAGATATAATTTATTAACAATAATAAGACAAGAAAAAATGAAATAAAAGAAATTCAAACATACTATATAATTTTTTAACTTGCACGTGCTTTATTTTCCATAATGAATCTGGATTTTTGTCCATTTTTACAGCATTACTAACCATGGATGATTTTGGAGGCCACAATATCATTGACTTTTTATTTATATAATCATTACTGCTATCGAATCCAACTAACCATTTAGTACGTCCTACTTCATATTCAACGTCATCATTTTCATTGTTTTCATTATTCCTCGTGAAGAATTTCACAACAACAAACTAGAAATACATTATAATAATATTACATTTAATACGTTTCTCGAGTCTTTATATATAATTTATCGTTATAGTTAAGTCTTTCATTATTTCTATTCACATATGTAAATTTGATAAACTAGGATTAATGCGTAATTGCTTTATACTTATTTCATATCGATAACATCTCTATAAAAGTACGATTGCTTAATTAGAGAGACATTCTTTTCAAAATAATAAAAGACTACCCATGATATAATTACGCATTGATTCCAAGGCTTTATAATTAAGAATTGTATAATTTCTTATGTTCTTGTCTTATATGAATATTGATTGATGTGTTCATCGATGCGGCGATCTATTGTATGTGTTATATTATAATATAAGTACATCAGCGTTCTATAACACTGTAACGATGCACCCCGTGCACTAAGCATCGTTCCCGGCAAACAACCGCCGGATGCCGCCCGACCGACGACCAGTCGGGCGAAGACCAGGGCGCGGTGCGCCCACATTTTTAAACCTAGTCAAAACGCACCGTGTGCGCGGGCCAAGCGCGGCACCGGTGCCTCCCGACGAGCGACGACGGGAGCCGAGCCGCCCCGAGGACGAGCGCGGCGCCGCGCCGCCCCACCGCAGCGCGACGATCGGCGCTCCTAGCAAACCCGCCGCGCCGGGCGGGTATATAAATCGCCGTGTCGACACGAAAGACACTTCGTCGAAAGATCCGCTTCCCAGAAGAAACCTAGCCCCAACTCCTAGGGAACACGCCAACGAGGTCCGGTGCTCCGAGTCTCGACTGAGGGCTCTCAGGTGTTCCCGCACTCCCTCAGAACTCACCCCGAAGGCACGGTTTTGCGGGGTCGAGCGCGCTCGGCCTCGCAACGAGGGCTCTCGCTGCCGCCGCCCCAGGGGCTCCGGAAATCTCCCATATTACGCGTTCCCTCACGCATATCATCGCGATGCCGCGACATTCGCATTATACCGCGACCGCCTAGACCTAATACGGCTATGTAATATACCGAGCCCGAGTACTGCGTCTATGTAACGACACCGCGGTCGTTATTAAATACCGCGCCGCTATCAAGTGCAAAGGCACCACATGTAATTATACCGCGACCGCCAGATGTAATACGGCTATGTAATATACCGAGGCCGAGTACTGCGTCTATGTAACGACACCGCGATCGTTATTAAATACCGCGCCGTTATCAAGTGCAAAGGCACTACCTGTAAATATACTGCGTCCGCCTATATGTAATACGTCTCTGTAATATATCGAATCTGAGTCCTGCGCCTATGTAACGACACCGCGTTCGCTATTAAATACCGCGCCGTTCTCCAGTGCACATGCACTGCCTGTAAGATACCGCGTCCGCTCCTGCACGGTAATACGTCTATCGAGTAACGATACCGCGTACGTTACCGAGTGCACCCGCACTACTTCTCCGTTGTATATACCGCGTTCTGTCCGTCCCTGCGCTATATAGAATACTTAAGAATACCCGTATATGTAATAAACTGAATAAATTAATGCATGTATCACTAAATTGATTATTGTCTCTGGGCCTGTCATCGGACTCCTGATCCCGCACACCAGTCCGCGTTCGATAAAGTCAGGCCGTTACAACACCAATACAACCAGCCTTAGAAATATTCGATAATTATAAAAAAATACAGTCCGCTTAATATTTTGAGAATCCAGATCCTTTTTAAACACATACGCAAATTTGATTTTGACTCCATTACATAAACTGTTGAAAAAGAAAACCGGGCAAGAGGTGCCTTTTGTATAGTCTCCAGTTTGCAAAACAGCGTTTATAGCAGCAAAGAAAGCATTTACTAACAACGAGATCTTAGCGCATTACGATCCAAAACTACCCCTACGCTCCTAGTTCGTACGGCGTAAAAGCAGTGCTTTCGCAAAAATATCCGGAAGGGAACGAAAGGCACATACACAAAGAAAGTACGCACAAATAGACAAAGAAGCATACGCGATTATATTTGCAATAAAAAAGTTCCATCAATACCTTTACGGGAATAAGTTCACTCTATATATAGATCACCGACCTCTGACACAGATTTTCGCCCCCGAGAAGAGATTACCGGCACACAGCGCAATGCGCATGCAACATTACGCGATATTTTTACAAGGGTTCAAATACGATATCAAGTACAAATTTACGAAATCGCATGCGAACGCGGATGCTCTGTCGTGACTTCCGATGAAACCGGAAGATACGTACACTCACAACGTGGTGAACGATTACGAAATAAATACGATCAAGTCGTTACCAATTACATTTAAAGATTTAATGTTAGAAACCGCAAAGGATATTGAATTACAAAACCTATTACAAGGTTTACAACATTAAACACTACATTAAAGATAAGGGATAGGTTCAATATACCACAAACAGAATTTAGTTGTCAACAAGGAGTTATCTTGCGCGACAATCGCGTAGTTATACCTAAGAAATTACGAAGCGCTTTATATTACGAGAATTACATAGCGATCACCCTGGAATAGTAAAAATCAAGTTGATTGCTGGTGGCCCGGTATAGATCACGATTTAGAAACGGTTGTGAGGAATTGTGCAAATTGCAACGCGGTACGTAAGAAACCAATAATGAAAGTTGACGGACAAAGCTGGGAGGAAGCCGAACGGCCCTTCCAGCGTGTACACATACATTTCGCGGGACCTTTCAAAGGTCAGTACTTCTTCGTTCTTGTCCACGCGTTTTCTAAGTGGCCAAAAGTACATGTAACTAAAAATATGACCACACAATTAGTAATCCAAAAGTGTAAGCAAATCTTTGCAACTTTTGGAATACCTGAGATAATAGTCTCCGATAATGGACGACGCTTAAAATCATATAAATTTGCACAATTCTTGAAGAGAAACGGTATTATACATAAGACTTCGACACCTTTTCATCCAGCGACAAATGGACAAGCCGAAAGATTTATACAAACGTTCAAATTACGTTAAAGAAACAATTTAATGATACGTTGCCAACTAAGCAAGAGTTAATAGAATTACTACAGCGATTCCTATTACACTACAGAACTACCGGCCACCGAACGACGGGAGTGTCACCGGATGAAAAAATGTACATGCAAAAATTACGTACTAGATTAGACTTATTACTACCAAAAAAAGAAAATAGTAAGTTCCCGACTACAGATGTAAATGTCAGATGTTTTGTCGAAGCAAAACAGGTACGAGAAGTACAAGAGGGAAACAGAGTACAATGCCGAAATTACTCTAACCAGGGTAAATGACGTTCGGGTATAGTTGAGCGAAAAGTAGGGCGCCTACACTACATAATTCGATTAGACAATGGAAAAATCTGGACCAGATACATTGACCAGGTATTAAAGACAGGAGAAATATCTACACCACCCACCAAAATAGAAACAGACGACTACGGGCCAGTGGAAACGGACAGCCCGAGCTCGAGACCAAATGGCACAAATTCGACAGATACTTTTTTGGATACGGGTACACCGGAGAGAAACCAAAATGCGGAACGCGAGGAAAACGCGAGTACCTTACGACAATCAACACGTAAACGCAAACCTCCGCAACGTTTCGGCGTATCTGTTACATATATTAAGTTAGAATTACAGATTAGTTTTAGAGTACATTAAGCATTAGACAGAGGTAACACATATAAAAATTTGTATTACATACAAGACAGTATATGCAAAAATAGAGGAGAGACTTCCCCAAAATGTACATTTTTATTTTAAAAGGGGGAAATATATTATATATGTTCCTATTATATATGTACAAGGTTGAACACGCCGCGACGGCGTGTGCGCATTATCAAATGTACCCAGCGCGGATAGCGAATCACGAGTGGAACCGAAGGTGCGCGAAGGTACGCGATTCAATACGAAACGCCAGAACGAAATAAGCGAGCCACGACGACAGACGGTGTGACCGATTTGAAGCCTAATAAAGTATATGTTGTATGCTACTAGTGAGTGACAAATTCACACTTCCATCCCTCCTTCGAACCTACACAACAGCCGTGTTGGCGATATAGTGAGCTCTGAAATTATGTAAAACCCCTTGCACAATGCCAGGCAATAGGGAATAAAAATCAGAAATGTATCAATAATGCAGAAAGGACAATAACACAGATAGTCCAGTCGGCAAGTATGTACATTTAAAAATTGACTAATTAGGACAAAGCTGCAAAAAATTTTAATCTCTTTGTTTGGGTGTCAGTAATGACATACTAAGTTTCCGACCTCTCCCGTAGTGTGCTTCGGCCGCCATCTTGAAAGAAAGGGGTAAAAAATCAGTTGTTCGCGAATATCTCGGTTTCCATTAGACTTAGGCTAAAATAGTTTAATACAATATTGCAAGGAATTAAATTCTTTACAAAAAAGGAAGTGTAGGTTTTTTTCCTACGACCAGTAGTTTTGGCGCTAGAGCCGGGAAAAGTAGGATATTTTTTGTAACAAACGATTTCAGCGACTTTATCTCACCGTATCTCACTTCTCAGAGTCTGTAGTGTACTTTTGAACTCGTTTCCTCACTACCTTGTGGTAGAGTTAGTGGCGCGTTTTTTTTTATGTGGTGTTCCCTGTAGGCCTAATCCACTCAGTTTATTATTAAAATTATGAGAATTTTTTACCAGGGTTGTCTTAATTATTTAATAATATAATTAAACTCGTGAAAGTGTCAACGATTTAAAACGGCGAATGCGAGTCGGCTCTTCTTTCGAGTCATCTTCACCATTTATTGAGATAAGAAGATTCTATTCCTGCAGAGCTCGAGGCAGAAAGTTCCCTTCTTAAGAAGATGTCGTGACAAGCGAGCTGGTATGCACGGTTATAGTGGACATTTCCGTTGTGAAAAAGAAAAATATATTTAGTCAATCGTTAAAACAAAAAGAGAAAAGAGAGAGCTTACCTCAAGGTCTGCAGCAGCCAGAGAAGTACAAAAATTAATTATTCAAATCTTGTTCTTTTTGATGTAGAGGGTTGGAAAATGTCATCTTCCGCAGCATCTTCCTTTTCCTCAATATTATCTTCCTTCTCTGCTTTTTCTGGTTCTTCCTCGTTGTTCGAATCAATCTCATTGTCAGGATCGGTCAATGTCTCCTCAAAATGATGTACACCCACACAACACATAATATTGCAGAAATATTGCAATATAGTGGAAATATTACGTATTACAATAAAATATTTCAGAAATATTACTGATGTATTACACGTTTTTAAATAATATTGAAATATTACAGTAATATTGCTGCAATATATTGTTGAAATATAATACTTTAAGTAGCAAAATAATGTCAAATGACATTTTAATGACATCTTATTGACGTCATTAAGACGTTATTAAGGTATCACACAATCATACGTATTGCACAGATAATATATACCAGTTAAAGAATTTCGGACTAAAAAAAGAAAAATCTAAATAAAAAAATGTGATGAAATCAAAAGAGACTGACTTGTACAATACTTGTACTTGGAGAATAAAAGTGATTAAGATAAATTTTATAAGTGGTGGTATCAAGAGACACGGTAGTGTCTCGCGCCAAGTACACGCGGAGCGAGACCGACCGTGACTCTTTTACGCGACGCGACGGGTTGCGAGTACCCGAGATGTTGAGATCTCGATAACGAGTGAACGGATCAAGTTCTAAGTAGGCTTGATCGATAGCTTGGGGTCCAATTAGGGGGGGGTTTCTCTCATAATATTTCGCTACGTGCCCTACGAGCGGAGATATTGCGACGCAAAGTCCAAATGGGAAAATTTATTTTTAAGATACTCCTAACGCCGACGTTCTTGTATGATGACGTCATAATCAGAAACGTCACTTTCACTTTTTCGACGCTGGCGGCGCAGGTATCGCCAGTTTCGATATCGCGCGCGTATTTCGAAATTAGGTCGATAGACTTATCGGTCAGGAGGAAGATTTCTATTTAGGTAAATTAGGTAATATATAATATATATTGAGTCAACGGAAAAGAAAGTTCTCTACGCTTGGCAGAAAGTGCCGCTAGGGAATTTTTAAGTCGATTCTTATGAATCAAGCTTGATATATAATGGCAGAAAGTGCCGCTAGGGAATTTTTAAGTCGATTCTTATGAATCAAGCTTGAATTCGATGTCTAGGTATCCCAGGTTGTCGATGACGAGGTCCAGATAGTGCGCTTCATAGTTTTCGGTGTCCAGGTGTAGTAATACGTTGAATTCGATGTCTACGTGTCCCAGGTTGCCGATGACGAGGTCCACATAGTGCGCTCCGTAGTTTTCGGTGTCTACGTGTATTAATACCTTGAATTCGATGTCCACGTGTCCCAGGTTGCCGATGACGGGATCCAGATAGTGCGCTTCATAGTTTTCGGTGTCCAGGTGTAATCGTACGTTGAATTCGATGTCTAGGTGTCCCAGGTTGCCGATGACAAGGTCCACATAGTGCGCTCTGCAGTTTTCGGTGTCTACGTGTATTAATACCTTGAATTCGATGTCCACGTGTCCCAGGTTGCCGATGACGGGATCCAGATAGTGCGCTTCATAGTTTTCGGTGTCCATGTGTAATCGTACGTTGAATTCAATGTCTAGGTGTCCCAGGTTGCCGATGACAAGGTCCACATAGTGCGCTCCGTAATTTTCGGTGTCTACGTGTATTAATATCTTGAATTCGATGTCCACGTGTCCCAGGTTGCCGATGACGGGATCCAGATAGTGCGCTTCATAGCTTTCAGTGTCCAGGTGTAATCGTACGTTGAATTCGATGTCTAGATGTCCCAGGTTGCCGATGACAAAGTCCACATAGTGCGCTCCGTAGTTTTCGGTGTCTACGTGTATTAATACTTTGAATTCGATGTCCACGTGTCCCAGGTTGCCGATGACGAGATCCAGATAGTGCGCTTCATAGTTTTCGGTGTCCAAGTGTAATCGTACGTTGAATTC